>NC_052514.1:43521622-43606622 GCF_014356525.2 Nilaparvata lugens
TCTTTTCTTATTTCTTATCCACAACTATATCTTGTTCTTCTTTTCCTTCTCCTCCTTATTCTTGTTCTTCTCCAACTTCTTTTTCTCCATCTACTTCTTCTTCTTCTTCTTCTTCATCCCTCTCCTTCACCACTACTCCTTCTCCTCATCCTCCTCAGCATCATCATCCTGCTACTACTACTCCTCATCATCCTCCTCCTTTTCCACTTCCTCCTCCTCATACTCCTCCTCCTCCTCTTCCTTTTCGTCCCCCTCCTCCCCATCATCTGTTCACTCTCACAGATTAACCTGTATACGTGAATGAGTGAGATAAAAGATAATGTGGTTTGTCCTATAATGAGATTAATTACTACATACTTATAATACCCAGCAAGAAGAAGAAGAAGAAGAAGGAAGAAGAAGAAGAAGAAGAAGAAGAAGAAGAAGAAGAAGAAAAAGATGATGATGATGATGGTGAAAGGAGACTGGTGCATTTGGAAAGGAATAACTATGACAAAAATAATATTGAATGAATTTCACTAATTTATTTCTTTGCTTCTGCCAAATCATTAAATGATTCTCAATATTCTATGAAACTCAAGAAAAACATACCTCATAGCATAATAATAAATTTATTATAATTCTATTTTCCTTTACATCAACACTCAATAAACTTCATAATTTTATCACAAGATGAACCTATAGTGAGATCCATGTTATAATGTCAGCACCAGATTATCATTAGATTGCTATCCTTGTCTGTCATTGGACAAAGCAGATAGCTCTATCTTTGTCTAGTTCCGCACCGTTAGCGAATAGTTTTTAAACTATGTAACAATACAATGAACTACCAAAATATTCAAACACAATTTCGAAAATTCATCATTGAATCATGGAAGAATATATTATTTTCTTGTGAAATAATTATAGTAAAATAATGGAAGTAGTAAATTTATTTATCCATTACAATCAGTGAGGAACGAGTGAATACTTCATATTCATTACAACTTTTCATTAATTACATTATTATTAACTAGCAGGTAACCCGTGCTCCACAAAGGTCTATTTGAAAACTTGACAAACTGAGAACTTGACGTGATAGAATCTTGAAGAATTGGAAATAGACCTATAACCATCCTCGGTTAATTAATAATCGTAATGCAAAATTTCAAGTCAATCAGTGCAGTAGTTCAGACGTGATGATGCGTCAAACATAATTTTCTTATCCCGTACGTTTATGAGCCAGTTCTCACCTTTATCTATATAAAAAGCGAAATGGCACTCACTCACTGACTGACTGACTCACTCACTCACACACTCACTAGCAGAACTAAAAATCTACCGGACCAAAAACGTTCAAATTTGGTAGGTATGTTCAGTAGGCCCTTTAGAGGCGTACTAGGAAAGCTTTTGGCAATATTTTAACTCTAAGGGTGGTTTTTAAGGGTTTGAAGTTCGTCTTTTAGCATGTATATTCTTCTTATTCTCTTGATTATAATTGAATGAGGGCCATACCATATTATGTTAATATAGAACTATAATCTAGAGAGAGTACCTCTTCGAAACAGTTGTTAACTGGTAACTAAATTAATAATTTTGTCAGGTTGGCATTAAGTTGAGTTGACTTTGTTAGGTTGGCACCAAGTTGAAGATTGAAGTGCATTTATCGCGGAAAAATTGATTGGGCACTGCTACTTCATTCAGAGCTATTCCTGGGAATATTAGATTACTAGCCGTCAGACTCGCTTCGCTCGCCATATCCGTTTAGCCAGACTTTTAGTCTGGATCCCCGACTGGATCGTCCTAACATATGATAAAAATGCTCAAATGAGGAATGCAGGCGAGCGAAGCGAGCCTGCTGATCTCACTCTTGGACGATCCAGTCGGGGGTCCAGGGGGCGGAGCCCCCTGGCTAGACGGATATGGCGAGCGAAGCGAGCCTGACGGCTAGTTATAGTATTATTACAACTAAGCCTGCTAGTTGTTAAAACTTCATTGAGTATTTGATCGTTATAAACATGATTCAAAAATAATTTCATATCTAATATAAATTTATTAAGTGCTTAGTGTTTGGGTGTCTTGGAGAAGAGAAAAAAAGAGAGGAAGGTACCTAGCCAACTATGGTTTCCCATGTAATAGGCAGGCAAAGAAGAGAAGAGAAGTTATCCCAATTATATTGGGATGACTCAAATCACAGCTATCTACTATGGAAGGCGGTTGAATTATAAAACTTGGCAACTCTGTTGACCTATCATTTCCACTGACCTCATAATGTGAATCTCACTGTAGAGAGTTCCACGTTATAATGACAGTGGAGAAAGATAGGATAACAACTTTGCCGATTCTCTGCCTTGCCACTGCCTTGGATAACTGATACCGGTATATCTGATGTGATAATCTGTTCATTTTTGATTGAAATTATCAGTTATGTTTCTCTCGTCAAGGAAAAGTATTCCTCAATGATTACATATAACGATTTTTCATGATTGATTATTTTATGAATTAATGATAATATTTCAACATTGCTGATAAATGATCTGGCAACTTTGCGGAGCTAGAAAAGGATAGTGCTATCTGCTTTGTCGAATGATAAACAAGGACAGCAACACCAGTGTTATTTAAATAGTGCCATTATAATGTGGACCTCACTATAGACTATAGACAAAATTACACAAGAAATCCTTTTTTTAACTTATTAACAAGTTATCAAAATTCCTATGCCATAATTCCTCCAAATGTAATTTCGCCGTTATGTGCATTAAATATTACTTTTTCATCATTGGACTTTGTTTTGAAGATGATTTTTGGTTTTGTAGTGTCGGGTACTAGTGGAGTCTTTGTTTCATTTTGGGGCGCTGCAGTATCGGATCGTCCTTTGAAGGGAAGCATCAAACTATCCAGGAATCCGAATGTGGCAATTTCGGAAATTTCAAAATCAGAATCATCGTTGGAAGAAGGTGATGATGCAGAAGAACGACGTGTGGGAGCAGGAGGAGGGGAAGGATAAGAAGGAGGAAAGGAAGGATAAGAAGAAGGAAGGAAATGGAAACAAGGAGGGAAGAAGAACAGAGGACAGCGATAGAAAGGGCAGCCAGGATTGAAGGTCACGTGATTTCGGCAGTATTGCACAGATCCTCCAGGTAGAAGAGATATGAGGAAAGTTCCAATCTGCAAAAGATTAAAATAGAAGACAAAATTCTCAATAAATTGTTCTCAAATTACATAAACTGAACGTTGAGAGCTTTGTATTTATTTGTACAATCTCCAATCTCAATATATATAAATGAATATTACTAAAATCTAGTGATTGTAATATAAAGTTTCAACGTTTAATCCATGAATTTGAAAAAATAGAATAGGAGACAATAATTTTCCCAAATTACATCAATTGAACGTTGGAAACTTTGTACATATAACATCTCTAGATTTGTGTAATCATCATAGCATGAATGAAATTGAATAAGTTGAAAACTTTTCTGTTTTCATAATTATTATTTATCGAAAATCCTAATTAAATGCTGTAAATAACCCCAAATACTCCTGCTACTGCAAATATACAACAGGGTTAACATCTAGATGGAAATTCGATAAGAGCTATCATCCAAAACTTACTTGCCAGCCCGGGAATTGAACCTAATTACCAGTAACAGAAGCCTTGGGGTGTGATTCACAGCATTCAATTAGGAATTTCGTTCAATAATAATAATATATTATTTAGTATTTCAACAAATTCAATAAATCATTTCTAATTAAATGTATTACCACCTGTAGACTGGCTGGCCACTATGGCTTCGTATAAAATGAGCGTTGCTATCCAGTGATTGCGAGTTTTAAGGCTGTGCAAAGGCTGAAAATAAACTTTCTACTCGTGATATTTTTCCAAGTTTTTCGATTTGTATATCATCAAGTTATCAAAATGAAAAAGTTTTCTCACGGAAACATTTTTTTTCGATCATTACTTTTTGTGTTATGAGCGCCTGAAGTTTTAATTTTTGGGACAGAAAATTTCAAACTCGGTAAAATATAAATTCATGAGATTTTGAGAATGGATTCTTCATGGTATTTTTCATCTTGTAAAATAAAAATTTTCTAAAAATATCAATTTTTGAAAAAGTTATTCAATTTACCAGAAATAACTCAACTAAAAGTTATTTTTGGTTATTTTTAGTAAATTGAATAACTATCTTAAAAATTGATATTCACAGAAACGTTTCGTTTTACTAGATCAACAATACCATGAAGAATCTATCCTCCAGGTCTCATGGATTTATCTCTTACCGAATTTGAATTTCTAATTTCTAAGAATAATTTTCCATCTGTTTTCTGTTTTCACTTTTGAAATCTTTTCTTAAAACTATTACTGTTCCCTTTCTTCATAAACTCTTGATTTCAAAAGCTTTGTTTCAAAATGACTATCAACAAAGAGAACTATATAGTGAGGACCACGTTATAATGGATTTATCTATTACCGAATTTGAAATGTTCTGTCCCAAAAATTTAATATTTAGGCGCTTATATCTCAAAAAGTAATGATCAGAAAAAAATGTTTCCCTGAGAAAACTTTTTCATTTCGATAGCTTGATGATATACAAATCGAAAAACTTTGAAAAATATCACGAGGAGAAAGTTTATTTTTAGCCTTTGCACAGCCTAGTAAGCATTCCTGACTAGCGATTAGGAGGAAACGGGTTCGATTCCCGGGCTGGCAAATGATTTTTGGATAGTAGCTCTAATAGAATTTACATCTAGCTGTTAACCCTGTTGTCAATATTTGCGGTAGCAGAAGTCTTCGGGGTGATTTACATCAGCACTTAATTAGGATTATCGTTAAATAATAATTATTCATTAAATAGAATTTGAACAAATGTAATTTCTAAGAATAATTTTCCATCTGTTTTCTGTTTTCACTTTTGAAATCTTTCCATAAAACTATAATAACTATAATTAAAACTATAATATAAAACTATAATTATAACTTAAAATTATAATTTAAAACTTTCATAAAACTATAATTATAACTGTTCCGTTTCTTCATGAACCCCTGATTTCAAAAGCTTGTTTCAAAATGACTCACAACAAAGAGAACTATATATAGTAAGTTCCACGTTATAATGGAATATATTATTAGAATAACATTGTGCTGTTATCCTTGTCTATCATTTGACAAAGCAGATAGCGAAATCCTTTCCTAGTTCTACAACGATGCAAGATAGTTTTTCAACAATGTAAGAATATTTTTAATTGACAGTATATTCAATCTCAATTATGAAAATTTGGCAAGGCAGAGTATCGACAACACTGATCTCTTTTCACTGTCATTATAACGTGGACCTCACGTGACTTGAGTCACTGCTCGTTTTTCAGTTTCTGGGTTTGTATGTTCTACGGTTACTTTTGATTGCTTCCAATGCCATCTACTTACTTTTAATGCCATGTTGCATGTAATCGATAATTTTCCTCATTTCCAGTGCAAACACTCATAAAAACATAGAATTTGTATAAAAGTAGCCTAGATTGAAAATTTACACTCAATAAGCACTAAATATGTAAAACATTGAGCTACTTTGGAAATTTTTGAACGAAAAATAAAAAAACAAACCTATCGAGTCAATGTAATATGGAGGATCTCCCTTGACTCAGAATATCATTGAATGGCATTTTGAGCAAGTTCCCCAGCCTTACTACTATGTAGTATCTAATATGCTATATCTATCCAATATCATAGAGTCATAGTGGGCCTACAACACATCATTTTAATTATGATGTTTATACGATAAATTAAAATGCACAATTTATATTGTACTAGCAGATAACCCGTGCTGCGCAAGGGTCTGATTGGAAATTTTACCTACTAGAATCTTGAAGAATTTAAAATAGGCCTATGACCGCCCTCGCTAAATTGAGAATCTATATGAAAAATTTCAAGTTAATCAGTTGAGTAGCTCAGATGTGATGATGCGTCATCCGTGGATTTCCTATCCCGTACGTTTGATAGCGTGAGTTACAACCCATCATTCCTTTAAAAACAAAAACAATCAGCCGCCATTTTGAATACAGATATCGCATTTTTACTTTCCTTGCCCTATTACCATAGGTAAGGAAAGTATTTCTCTCGCAAAAAAACTTTCCTTGCCCTATTACCATAGGTAAGGAAAGTATTGCTTTCCCAAAAAAATTAAGGTACCCTTATTTCAAATTTTCTATACGTTTCAAGGTCCCCTGAGTCCAAAAACAGGATTCTTGGGTATTGGTCTGTGTGTGTATGTCTGTGAGCACGATAACTCCATTCCTAATTAACCGATTGACTTGAAATTTTAAACTTAAGGTCCTTATACGATGAGGATCTGACAATAAGAAATTCAATAAAATTCAATTCAAGATGGCGGATAATTACTAAAAAAACCATGTTTTTCTCGAAAACGGCTCTAACGATTTTCTTCAAATTTATACCATGGATAGCTATTTATAAGCCCTATCAACTGACATGAGTCTCATTTCTGATAAAATTGCAGGAGCTCCTTAATATTCTTGAGAAAAATGGCGGATGATAACTAAAAAAACATGTTTTTTACGATTTTCTCAAAAATGACTTGACCGATTTTTTTCAAATTCATACCCTGTATATTTAGTTATCAGCTCTGTCAACTGGCATGAGTCTTTTTCCTGGGAAACTAATGGGGGCTCCACCCCATCCTTGGGAAATGGACTGTGTAACCTCCTTCTCGTGCATGAGGTAGGTAGGTGAGCAGTTTATAAAAAAACACATAGTCGAGATATTTCATCTGTAGAACAGCTGTTTTGACGACTTTTGAAAAAATCATCGAATTTCACAATTTACATAAAGGAAAATGTACTCTGAAAACAATTATTATAATATACACATATACAGTAGTCTGATTGTAGTTTCAAATATGTTGCCGCCAATCGTCATTGTGTTTTTCCCCTAAATTATTCTCGTTTGAGAATGAGGCTTATAATTCAATGAGTAAGGAAAGTTGTGTGAGTATACCACACCAGATTTTAATTGATGCAATCTTTATGGTTTTACAAAGGCCTTTAAAATGATGTACCACACAATGGGTGTTTACATTTGAAATATTCGAGTTACCCCTAAGTCAACCCCTTATGCGGGGTTGAAATTCAGTTGTACGTCAAAAGGTAGAGTATTCGACCAATAACTTATCCTGAGAGTTACAGTATTATATTATCTACAACAGTCTACAACTTATTGAAGGGTTCCCTTACATATGACTCACTCTGGTATGTTATAATTTCCTCTTTCGTTATAGCCTAAATTTTGTGTCCTTTCATACTCTGGAGCGAATCTCGGTCCCCCGATATTCATATTATTTAAGATGAGGAAGTATTGATATGCAACACTTGATAATTAAGGTTCCACTGCAATAAAAACAGACAATTCAAGTGATGATATTTATTGATTAGTTACGTTCGGAACATAATCCATGGTTTGGTATTTCCAACGCTGTGACTCAACAGTATTATTACGATGATCACATTTTAATAGACTGGTATGCATATGTGGGTTTAGCATCTCCTACACCCGTCATAGTCACATTATTTGTTGTGTTCTCGAATGTTTGCACCAATTCAACGTTCATGTGATTTTCTGTTTTTTTAGTTGTGTTCATGTTCATCAATGACTTGTCGCTTTTGTTTCCCGTGAATCGACTCCACAGATCTCCAATAAAGTAGGTGGTAATGGGCAAGTCTCCCTCTGGCTCTTCTTCAACTATTTTTGAAGATGGTGGACAACAATGACAGGGAAAATGAGTGTCAGGAAAAGGGAAAAAAGGGATAAAAGGTGGCCGGAAGTAAACTGGAGCAAGGCCGAAGTTCCTCAGTCCTCCAAAGTTCTGGCAGGATGATTGGTCAACCGTCGAGGTGATAACCATACACACCAAAGCCTGTGAAGAGAAAGAACGGGTGAATATCTAGAAAAGTGGTGAATTTTTAGAGGTGATGAAATTTATTGTTCATCAAATTCTATCGTTTATTCAATGTGCATCATCATCATCATCTTACATGCTATGATTAGGCTATTGCCTGTTCCGACTGACAAACAGCTTATACAGTAGCTAGTGAGTTCAAAAGATTTGTAAAGATTTACATTCATACACAATACGTATTATGCCATCTTTTACGTGGCCTTCCAATTGATCTTTTACCTCCTGATATATGATTTAATACTTGAAGAGGGAGCCTTTCTGCAGACATTCTGTTTATATGATTCTTCCATTGTTTTAATAAATAATAATAATATCAAGTGACCTGGCTGGCTCAGGTCTGGTGTCAGAGTTTTCAGGTCGCAACTGATCAATTTCAGAGCCCCTGACATGACCTTACGTCTGCTTTTTAGGCAGCCTTTTTTAAATGATATTACTTATTTTTAATAAATGTTTGATTAACATCCTAATGAATGTTTTAAGTGATAATTTAATAAATAATATTTGGAGTGAACAACTTTTTTGAAGGCCCCCAAAGTTCAAAAGTGTTCAGGCATAGGAGACTTTTGTTAATTATTGACGAATAGTTGTGAATAATCATTGTGTGAATAAAAAGAAAATTTTGCAAATGGATAAAAACAATAGAGGATGATTGTGTGAATAAAATGTGTCCAAGGGATACTTATGAATGTGCAAAGAATGAGCACTTGTGTTGAACAAAAATGGATCTTGATTATAATTCTGAAAATTAATTGGAGAAAATTGGCTCCATAGAAAGATAGAAAAATATGATCGAGTGAGGTCCATGACCGCAGTATTTAACATTGGTGTTGCTATAAATCCTTCTCTATCATTCAACAAAGCAGATAGTGCTATCCTTTTCTAGCTCCGAAACGCTGCCAGATCTGTTTAATAAGAATTGATATTTCAATCATTGAGAAATATATTTTCAATCATTCAGAATAACAAGACAACTTACAGAAAAGTAGCACAGGCTTATAAGCCCAAAACGGTTCCAATTCTAATTTATAGAACAGTCCAAAAATGTAGCTAGGTTATGTTTCACTTCAACATTGAAGTTGAATTATTTAACAACAAAGACAAATTCATTATAGTCACCAACAAATGATGCTTGTTTCACTTTTTTACAAGAGATAAGAAATAAAAAGAGATAATAGGCCTATAGTTTGAAAATTGTTGAGGGTTAAACCAAAAACCTTGGATCATAGCAAGTTCAGAGTGAGTCTTTCAGAGTGAGCCTAGAGTGGGCTTGTGCACATGAGTTCACGGTAGGTTTGTGTTCGGTCTCTAGACCAAGTCGAAAACAAGCCTATCAGACTGAGCCTAGAGTGGGCTTGTGCACATGAGTTCATGGTGGGTTTGATGTTGGGACTTGGGTTAGGCTTGGGGATCCAAACTTAGAACAAGTCAAACAAGTGCCAACTTCGGTCTCTAAACCAAGTTGAAACCAAGCCTTTAGACTTGTGTCCCTGAGTTTAAAACAAGCTTCGGGACTTGGGCAAATGGACTTGGAACGAGTTCCCAGCAAGCCCATTGTGCTGTTGGGGACATTATTAAATTGGGCTACATTATTTTATTCTTGACAAATGCAATTGATCATTTTCACCAAGAACGAACAGTTAATCACCGGACATCGATCACAGTTATCGAACATCAGATATACCGTACCGGTATCAGTTATCCTCTTTAGAAGGCAGCGGCAAGGCAGAGAATCGACAACGCTATTCCCTTATCTTTCTCCACTGTCATTATAAAGTGGACCCCACTATAGAATCGAAATTTCTTCTCAATTTTTATCTCGTTTTTTTCCATGCATAATTAAATGAACTGATTTGATTTGGCAAACAAATAATAATTGATTTGATCCGAAAACGTAATTCGTCGTCTACTTGTCCAAGTGTGGACTTTTTTCCCTATTTTCACATGATTTTAAAATTTCACCAGAAATTGATAATGGTGTAACAACCGAAACCGGTATATCGTTTTCAATAAATCTGTGGTTGGACAATATTATCTAGAATTTTAAAATGTTTTTCCACATAGTTCGACATGTTGCAGACCGCAATATTCGTTTTTATACGGTCAATTATAGGAATTTGGTGACATCTCATGAAAATTGAGTTTTATATTACATCCAAATTTGGCGTGAATACTCTGATACACGTACATTGAAATGAAAAAAATACTTGCTTTCGAATATTACTTTGAAATACATGATTGGCTCATCATAAAAAGTGCTATCTTCGGATATGAAGGTCAATACTGTTAAAATAAACTGGTTTCAATCAAAAGCTGTTGATTTTTTAATATTTTTTTTCTGCGAGGGTGATACCTAAATGAGCTCTAGGCTTGTGCATGGCTAATGAGACGATAAAGGATGGGAGATCGGTGAAACCTACAGCAGTTGGGCTTCGAACCACCAGGAAGCGATTTTGTAACTCGTGAATCACATTCACAGGAGTTGCCTCATTTGGTCACCCTTCCAACGGAAGTACCAAGCGCTCATTCTCAATCTATCCAAGTGATAGAGCATAGATTAAACAATCCTATAGCCATCGATAATAATGTACCGTATATAGCTATTCTCTGGCGATATAGTGAGGTCCTCGTTTTGATGACAGTATTTTGATTAACATTGGTGTTGCTATCCTTGTCTATCATTCGACTAGGTAGATGACGCTATCCTTTTCTACCCCTGCAACGTTGCCTATATTTCAACAATGTAGGAAAATATTTCAACAAAATATTGAGTTTCAATATTATTAAATTTTGTTATTAAAAAAGATATTCTCTTGGCGAATGAAATACAACTGATTATACTCAACAAGAATGAACAGTAGTTGATATTTTATCACATATGCCGGTATCAGCTATATTCTTAACTAGCCGTCAGGCTCGCTTCGCTCGCCATATCCGTCTAGCCAGGGGGCTCCGCCCCCTGGACCCCGACTGGATCATCCAAGAATGAGATCAGCAGGCTCGCTTCGCTCGCCTGCATTTTTCATTTGAGCATTTTATCATATGTTAGGACAATCCAGTCGGGGGTCCAGACTAAACGTCTGGCTAATATGGCGATATGGCGAGCGAAGCGAGCCTGACGGCTAGTAATATAATATTCCCAGGATTGAAGTAGCAGTGCTCAATCAATTTTTCCGCGATAAATGCATTTAAATCTTCAACTTGGTGCCAACGTAACAAAGTCAACTCAACTTAATGCCAACCTGACAAAATTATTAATTTAGTTGCCAGTTAACAACTGTTTCGAAGAGGTACTCTATCTAGATTATAGTTCTATAGTAACATATGATATGGAAATTTCAATTATAATTAAGAGATTGGGAGAAGAAGAATATACATGCTAAAAGACGAACTTTAAACCCTTAAAAACAACCCTTAGAGTTAAAATATTGCCAAAAGATTTCTTAGTGCGCCTCTAAAGGGCCAACTGAACATACCTACCAAATTTGAACGTTTTTGGTCGGGTAGATTTTTAGTTCTGCGAGTGAGTGAGTGAGTGAGTGAGTGAGTGAGTGCCATTTCGCTTTTATATATATAGATTTTCTATCTATGGGAGACAGTGGCTAGGCAGAATATCGGGAACGCTGTTCTCCTATCTTTCTCCACTGCTATTATAACGTGAACCTTACTGTAGCTCATCAGCTCGAACACTGAGTCAAAGCTCTTCTCAAAGTCGATTTCAGGTTTTTCGAAAATATCATCTCCAATGAATCATATGAATATCATCACAAGGATCATCATTTATCTATGAATATCGGGGACCGAGCTTCGCTCTGGAGTACAAAAGCAGAAAAAAATTATTACGATTAAAAAATTATTTTTCCTACAGTTACGTTGAAAAGTGGCCATTGCTGCACTGATTACAGAACGCAAAGAATCACTTTTCCGCTCTAGTGCGGCAAAAATTTTTCTGCACTCCACATTTGCAACATGGCAACGCAAAATACTTAGTAGGTTATATGGAGCACCAGTGCAGCAAAATCAAAATGAAGTTGGTAACAGTGACTGCTGTGGCTGCTATAGTGAGCAGACGTGCAACCAAGCACAACGCGCTAATTATTAGTATTAGATATTATAACCAAGGACAACATTTTTATTCAATTTGACAATAAATTAAGGTTTTTATCAATAATAAAATTACACAGAAATACATTTGATGCATTTCAGGCAATTTTACCCATAATTACCCACTTTTCATATTCATGGTAACTGTAGGAAAACTAATGTGAAATACGTGCGCAAAGTTCCTCTGCTGCACTCAAGAAACCATTCCGCCCTCGCCTACGGCTCGGGCGTAAACGTTTCTTTCGGTGCAGCAAACTGTCACTTTGCGCACTAGTTGCACAAATAACTAGTAACATTCATAGTTTAGAAATTATCTATCTAATCACAGTAAATTGAGATTAATTATTCCCAGAGGAATGCGAAAATTTCCATCACAAAGGCCCGGTTGCACAAAAGCCGGTTAAATTTTAATCCTGGTTAATTTCACGTGAACCAAATCAGAGAAGACCATTTCAAAAAGATGGGTCCACTGGAATTAATCAGGATTGAAAATAACCCGGCTTTTTTGAACCGACCAAGTACCTGATTGAATGATTACAAAAGTTCAACAGCTGAGTCATAATTTTGACACAGTCACACATGAACTTGCTCACACACTTCCATCACCAACAGACGACGAAATCCTATTATATTAAACGAGCAATTTCTGTATTTTTATATCTGGTTGTTTATATTCATATCTGGCTATTTATGTTCAACGGATCTCGAAAACGGCTCTAACGATTTTCACAAAATTTGGAACACAATAGGTTTATGATATAAAAATTCGATTGCACTAGGTCTCATCCTTGGGAAAACTCGCTGAACGACATTAAAAGGATTATTCATCCTTATAAAACAGCTGTAGATAGTAAAAAAGTAAGTGAGCGAGTGAGTATGTGGAAAATCAAAATATCGCATCCCCAAAATTCATAAGATGACAAATAGCCAGCTGTGAAATATGAACACGATCATTTTAGAGAATTGTGTTTTGTTTATCAATAAATAAAAATAACAAGCGAAGCTCGGTGCCCCGATATTAATTATTATCAGCTGTTTTTCCAAAGATGAATGATAATCATCCTTTTAATGTCCTTCAGCGAGTTTTCCTAGGGATGAGACCTAGTGCAATCGAATTTTTATTTTTATATTATAAACCTACTATGCTCTGAATGTCGTGAGAATCGTTAGAGCCGTTTTCGAGATCCGGTGAAATACAAACATAAACATATAAACAGAAATTGTTCGTTTAATAGTATAGGATATAAATAGAAAATTGACTAATACATGTACGGGTTAGGAAACACACGAATGACGATAATCACGTCTGAACTACTGAACTTAGTAACTTATATTTTGCATATAGATTCTTGATTTACTGGGGATGGTCATGTTTTCAGTTCATCAAGTTTTCAGTCCGTCAAGTTTCCAGTTTGTGATATTTTGTTTGAGAAGTCATGTATAACTATCTATATCAGTATAAAGGGGGAAGCTGGCTTATACATGTACTGGATAGGAAATACACAAATGACGCATCATCACGTATGAACTAATGAGCTGATTAACTTTGAATATTGTATGAAGATTCTTAATAAACTGAAGATAGTTATAGGTCTACTAGCTTATCCGGCGGATTTCTTATCGCCAAAAAGTCAATGTATATCATGTCACACTTGGCTTTATTTGGTGAATCATGAAATTTATCTGACAATCAATATTTTCATTTACATCTCAATACGGACCTACCGTTTTAATACCAGTAAACAATTTTATCACGGAGCAACATGTTTATTACAGCTGGTAAGTCTAGATGCTAAATCATATTATCACAAAAATGATCTTGAATCATGATGATCTTCCCGTTCTACGTCTATAGGGAACAAACAAACTAACAAACTAACAAACTAACAAACTAACAAACTAACAAACTAACAAACTAACAAACTAACAAACTAACAAACTAACAAACTAACAAACTAACAAACTAACAAACTAACAAACTAACAAACTAACAAACTAACAAACTAACAAACTAACAAACTAACAAACTAACAAACTAACAAACTAACAAACTAACAAACTAACAAACTAACAAACAAACCAACTAACTAACACATAAACAGACATTCATTTTATATATATAGATTACCAGTACGTCAAGTTTCCAGCTTATAGATAGAGAGAGATAGGCAGTTCCGAATGATCTCATTTTATTCAGAATTTTCTATTCTAAAATGAGGAGGGAGCAAATGTTTCTGTCCGATCACTGGATTTGGCGAGAATAGATGAAAACTGGAAAATGCAACGAAGATACGAGGTTTTTGGGCCAAGCTGTATCTAGCACAAGGAAATTTTGCATGAAGAAATTGGTTCTGGACTTCTCTCATGTATCCAAATCATATATTAAAAATTAGAACCACAATATATATTGCAAGCATACCCCCTTTTTTATGTCTATTTTGACTGGACTAATATTAATATTGTAGAAGAAATATGATAAAAAAAAGAAATTCATAATAATTATGAGACAAGTAGAAAGGTAGGTAAAGGTAACCCGTGCTCCGAAAGGGTCTGATTAAAAACTCGACCCATTGAAATCTTGAAGAATTTAAAATAAGCCCACGGTAAAATAATAATCTACAGTACCGTATATGCAAAATTTCAAGTTATTAAGTCCAGTAGTTCAGACGTGATGATGCGTCAAATATGCAATCCGTACCTCGTACACGTATAAGTTAATATTCTTTTCTTTATTATTCACCAGCAGGTAACCTGTGCTCCGCAAGGGTTTGATAAAAATCTTGACAAACTGGAAACTTGATCTACTGAAAACTTCAATTACTGAAAATAGGTCTATAACCATCCTCGGTAAATTGAGAATCTATATGCAGAATTTTGAGTTAAGTTTTGCAAATAGATTCTCAATTCACCGAGGACGGTAATAGGTCTATTTTAAATTCTTCAAGATTTCAGTAGGTCAAGTTTTCAGTTTGTCAAGTTTTCAATTGAACCTTTGCTGAGCACGGGTTACCCAACGTTAGTAGCCTTAGTCTACATTATAGTTAGTCTACTAACTTTGCGGGTTACCTGCTGGTAGATAACCGTGTAAGAATTTTGGAGCAGCTCTTGCAGCTTGGTCATGAAAAACAGTGGGAAAACATCAAAATTACATGGAAATTATCAAGGTATCTAGGATACCTAGGCATTCTAGGTACATTGGAAATTATGGTATGTAGGCTACTACAGGTTCAAAGTCAAATAAGAGAGCTACTGAATATTTAATAACGCAGTTTTATTTAGAATCAAATAGATCTGTTAGAGACTCAAGTAGATTAAGGTTTAGACATTACCATAGCTTTTTAGAGGCTCAAGTAGATGATGGCGATATATCTATGGTATTTACGAAAGCTTGGCTATTTCCTGTCATGTTATAACTATTAGTGGTACCAATATTGTTAGTTTTCATGGTGACTTTTGTTTTATCTATTTTTTCTCGATGGTCATTCTTAGTCATCAAGCTACCAATGAAATTATATAACATAGGACTGATCTGAATGTCGTCATCTTCATCCTGATAGGAGGGTTTGGGGGGCGAATAGCAGGGACAACACTGTGCAACTTGTGGAAAGCAGAAAGGATTGCAATTGATGAGTCCATGCTGATAGGGATGTTGAACGTAGTGTGGCATGCCTTCCCTCCAGAACAGTTGCTGCTGGCTAGTCACATTCAATAACTGAAGTAGCGTGGTTCCAGCCTGTTGAATGGAAAACTATAATCAATATTCTCATTGAATTTAGTAATTCAATTACCTCCCTACTCTTCATAACTCTACACAGTTATTTTAATTACAACACTGATATATATATATATATATATATATATATATTAATACTAGTAGGTAACTCGTGTTCCGCCAGGGTTCAATTGAAAACTTGACAAACTGAAAACTCGACCCACTGAAATCTTGAATAATTTAAAATAGAAATTGAAAAATTATAAATTAATAATCTATATTCAGAATTACAATTTAATCAGTTCAGTAGTTCAGAGGTGATGATGCGTCATTCACTTGATCTCCTATCTCGTATGTGTATAAGCTGATTCTTTCCTTTATTATATTATTATATATCATCAAATTTCAATTTTGATTTATCAAATTTGAAGAGCTCCATTCCAAAACCAGCTAAGTCAATTTTTTCCGATTTCTATTCTTCAGGTTACATCTCATCAAAACATATGAATTTATCATTTGCTAGTGTGTCTCTTGCCTAAACCTACTTCTTAAAGCTGTAATCACCATTCAAACATTAATTTTTTTCCAAAACCTGTCAAGTCAACTAGTCGTTTCTTCCAATCCATGCCAAGTTACTGACATGCGCAGTTTTATTTCTACAAAAATGGTTAGATAATTGAAAAACACCTTTGAAAATAATACATATTATTCTTCCAATAATGGATTAACTTCCAGTGAGAATTCATTGGCACAGAGCATAGAGTGATTCAGTAACAGTTTTTCACAATTTGCCAACAAATTATGTTTTTGACTTTAGCAGGTTTTGGAATGGAGCTCTTCATTTATTGATATGCTTCCTTGACACAGTCTTATCGTTCAATTTTCTCCTAGTATGGTGAGGTCCACGTTATAATGGCAGTGGAAAAAGATAAAGGTTGGTTTCGGTTTGTGCGTAAATGCCATCGTCGACCATGACAGGGTGAGGATCTCAGAGTGGGTAGATTTCAATTTGTCTAGATAGCTCAAAAGATAATGTTCAATGAGGTGGAATGAGGTGGTTGAGTTAATACTTCTAATGGCAATATGTTGATATTATTCGAAATTTTCTGATTCGTAGATGATAAACACAAATAATCATAGCCATTTCTAATACACCTGTATTTGTACCGGTGTATTTGCACCTGTATTAGGTGGTTAGATAACAAAAATTTATTGGATCAGCTGTTTTAGCATACTTAAAATTTGGACAATATATGAATGTCTTCAGACAACAATGTCAAGTTTACGCACAAACTAAAACCCACCTTAAGAGAGCCTTTCCGATTCTCTGCCTTGCCACTGCCTTCTACCATAGTGAAAATATATAGCATGAGATGATATCCCATGGTATATAGAGCGTTTATGTTCCAAATTTCACAGTTAACTCAAGCCGATAGTGCTAGTAGTTCTTCAAGCTATGTGAGTAGTCTTTCTCATACTGTGCCGTTATCTTGAGGTGCGTACAGATTTACGCGCCGCGAACATGAGCAATTCACTTTTAACCAGCTGATGCCAAGCTTTTTAACTTATAACTGTATCTTACCGTTTCTGTAAAAATGCAGATATAGTCAGCTGATTAAAAGTGAATTGCTCATGTTCGCGGCGCGTATATCTGTACGCACCTTTACACTCTCACCCAGCAAAACAGTAATAATAGACAGTAATTATAACCGAGCGAAGTGAGATCTAAGATTCAAGTCGACAGTTTGGCATTTCTCTTAATGTTTAAATATTTAAATGTTTGAATGTTTGAATGTTTAAATGTTGCGCATTTACGGCGAAACGCGGTAATAGATTCTCTTGAAATTTGACAGGTATGTTCCTTTTTAAATTGCGCGTCGACGTATATACAAGGTTTTTGGAATTTTTCCATTTCAAGGATAATATAAAAGGAAAAAGGAGCCTTCTTCATACGCCAATAGTAAAAATCACACTATAGAATTATTTATCATAAATCAGCTGACAAGTGATTACACAGATGTGTGGAGAAGCCAGTCTATTACTGTATTTGTATAAGGTCTATAGTTTCAATCAAAGACAATGGTATGCATCTTTGAGCTGGGTTTACACCAAAGTTATTAACAAAATGGTTATAACTTAATCCTTATAGATTCTATTAGATTAAACGGAAGTTGACAAACACATATGTTTATCATGTGTATGATAAGTTATGTTCAATCTGATATAATCTAAAAGGATTGAGTTATTAACATTTTTTTAATAAATTTGGTCAAATCGCAGCTTTAAGGTCTTTGGTTTCAATATTTTGTTTTGCAGTCATGGTATTATTATGCGTGCCCATCAATATCAATATTCTCACATTCGAAAAAACTAATTTAATAGGTGAATGAAAATAAACAAATGGACTAAAAAATGCTGGAGAAATTAAAATATTTTTGATTTTAGAAAATTAATTTTCATCAGATAGAAAGATCATCACGTAACTGAATGAATTATATCATATGAAATACAAATTCGAACGTGAAATGAGTTTGTTAACATTCAAAACAGTTGACATGTGGTACTTGTGGATGAGAATACTGCGTGAGGTCTACTGTTCACAGAACTACTAGTAGGCTTGAGTTAACAGAGAATCAGCTTGGAATTTGGAACATGACCGGCCCATAATTATCATGGAAGATCTTCTTATGCTATCTTTTCCCCATGTTTCTACAGAGAATATCGCTAATATAATATAAACTTTTCATTCTTGTTTGAAATAATCATTTAATTTTTTTCCGTCAACGATAGGTATGCATTTCCTAATGATTTAATAATACATTTTCATAATTAAGATTGAATATTTGTTAATTCATTATATTATTTTTATCGTTGAAAATTATTTTTCCTACAGTTACGTTGAAAAGTGGCCATTGCTGCACTGATTACAGAACGCAAAGAATCACTTTTCCGCTCTAGTGCGGGAAAAATTTTTCTGCACTCCAGATTTGCAACATGGCAACGCAAAATACTTAGTAGGTTATATAGAGCAACAGTGCAGCAAAATCAAAATGAAGTTGGTAACAGTGACTGCTGTGGCTGCTATAGTGAGCAGAGGTGCACAACCACAACGCGCTAATTATTACTATTATATATTATAACCAAGGACAACAAGGACTTTAGGATTTTAGGATTAAGGTTTTTATCAATAATAAAATTACACAGAAAAACATTTGATGCATTTCAGGCAATTTTACCCATAATTACCCACTTTTCATATTCAATGGTAACTGTAGGAAAAACTTAATGTGAAATACGTGCGCAAAGTTCCTCTGCTGCACTCAACAAACCATTCCGAACGTTTCTTTCGGTGCAGCAAACTGTCACTTTGCGCACTAGTTGCACAAATAACTAATCTGCAACGTTTCCGACGAAGAAACGATTACTGTAGCGCCATCTACTTTGTCGAATAGTAAAATAAATTCGTATGGCTTTTGTTGGTGGGGAGTCCCTTGCGGGAAGGTCTCACCGCTTGAATATATAATTTAAGCCGTCAATGGGCCTCACGAGTGTCATACTTCAGCCGGGACCGACAGTTTAACGTGCCCATCCGATAACACGGGAATGATCTGGTTAAAAAACTTTTGGTAATGAGAGGGGTTTGAACCCGGGATCTTTATGCTGCTAGGCAAGCACTCTATCCACTAGACCACGGATCACTCCCGAATTGTCGAATGATAGACAATGATAGCAACACGATAATGTTAATCAAATACTGTCATTATAACGTGGACCTCACTATAGAACTGAATGGAATGCACTCCAATATAAAAGGAAAACTCCTCTAATACAGGCCGAATAGAATTGATCAATATTATGTCAGAGTAATTATAGAATTGAGGTTCAAAATTCAAAATATAGCCCACGTGGATTTACAGACACAGAATACAGTAGCTATAGTGAGGTTCACGTTATAATGGCAGTGAAGAAAGATGTGGAGAAAAACGTTGCCAAGTCTCTCCATTTTGCCACTGATTGTACACAGCTGTTACTCAATTCATCCCATTAAATTTGATCTAATAATAATTATCGTTTCCTTGATAAAATAATCAATTTAATGTCAAATAATTCAAGAAAATATATTTTTTCATAATTTTATTCAAAAATTTGCTTCCATAACAAAGATCAGATTTTTATTTTTATACAAACCTGAAATGGCGGCTAATTTAAAAAGCTGTGATACACTGATCTGAATTTCAAAACATCAGAAATAAAGTTATTTGGTAGGTATTCTACTCCAATTTCTATTAAAAATGATAGAAAAATAGAAATCCTTTTTTAAATAAGTAATTTCAATGAAAATAATTCTAAAATAACCTTTCAATATCATTTATACCGGTAGGAGTAGGTCTAACCTAAACGTGTTTGCTAACTGAAGCATGGATGAAGTCTAGGATGGTTAGTTATCAACTTTTAAAATGTCATTTAAGGTATTTTAATTTGTGTTTCTCATATGGTAATGTCTAAAAATTATTTCATTGGTTCAAAAATACATTTTAAATCAATCATACGACTTGTGTACCAAAGTATTTGATAGAATGAAGAAAAATGGCGGCTGAGTTACTTTTGTACAGTCACTGTCAAAAGTGAAAATAAAATATTCTAGCAAACTAACAACATTGCAAAGCTAGAGAGAGATAGCGCTATCTGTTTTGTTGTATGATAGAAAAGGACAGCAACAGTATTGTCAATCGTGCACTGCCATTATAACGTGGAGTCCTCACCATAGTAGTATTTTTCTCTGGTACAGAGTACAGTTAGTAGAGGACTACTCAAAAAATAAGAGTCGTTGCATAGAGAGAAATTAACATTGATGCATCATAATGCATGATAAAGCATTATGCTATCTTTTGTCCATGATAATAGGTACTGGATTTTTTAAATGTATGAATTCAGGGCCACTTTCTTGTATTTATAAAATAGAATTATAGTACCCTTTAAAATTAATAAAATAATAAAACAATAACGAATGATATTGTTTATATGGTGCTGCTATCACTGTTACGTTACAATTTGTATTCTTTTTTTATTTTATTAATTTAAAGGGTACTATAATTTATTCTATTTTATAGGTACCAGATTATATTGCTGTATATTAATGTTGGAGTAAAATGTACGTATGCCCTGTTGGAAATTAAATAGGATGCATTAGTAAAATTCAAATTAGATCCTTTAGAAATTCATATTTATCAAAGAATTTTATATAAATAATTAATGTATAACACTGAAACTAGTTGTTATAGTTTGTATTTCAAATCTATAATTTTATTAATTTCAAAAAAAAGGGTACTGATTCATAAATTTGATAGATATAATATTATGAATATTGAATGATAAAAGTGAATAGTTCAAAATAAAATTGTGTACCTTATATCACATCTTCTGCCTTATATGAATACTCGTGGATGGTAATATTATAAATGTAAGTAGGCCTATTTCATGATTCATGGACTCATTCGATCCTTACTCTAGAAATGTCCACATTCATCAATATTTAAATCATTCGCAAACTGTAATTTATTATTAATTCTCTAGAAATGTAGGCTACACAATTTAAAATTACAGTCAGGCTATTTATCTAAGAAGATGGCTATCCAAACATCCAATCGACCGATTTTGTTACTTTAATAAAAAACCGTGAACAGCGAGTCGTTTTAAATATATAGTGCTTTTCTAATTGAAGGAGTATGAAAAATGACATGAATATAATATCATCAATACATATTATCATTCAATAAATCAATCAACAAACAGGTATAGTGAACAGTGATTACTAAATAGTTACTAAACAGGGTTTGATAAATTACGAAAAAAATTTGTATAAGTCAATTGACTCACTTTTTCTATGAAGTCATGTTAGAGTCCCATATTGAAGAATCCAGATTTAAAGTTGAGGTGGAGAAATTTCACAGAAGATTCAAAATCCCAAATTTCTCACAGTAGACAACAATAAAACACTAGAATATTTTCTAAACATATCACGAATTTATCAAGAACTTGTAAACATGTTTCAACAGCTATGGTGTCATCACCAGTAGGCCTATGACAATTTTTCACATAATATTTTGATATTAGTGTGACAATTTGATATTTTTAGACAATATTTCAGAGAAATGACATCGATAAATATCAGTATATCTCACCTAAAGCAGTATATGCAGTCAACAATCCCCGATAATACAAAAATGACGAATCAAAATTGATTTAACAAAAAATACTCCCATCAAAAATTAATGTCTGTTTTTTGGGCTTTGAGTGGGAATTGAAAATTAGTTCGACTATTTTATGAAGAAAGGAAGAATTAGTTGAGCTTCAAGACTATAAAAATGACCACTGTATTCTGTAGGATTTTCAAATAGTGGAAAATTGCACCCACTGATTTATCATAATTATTATCTGTTACCAGTATTGTGGATTCAAATTTTTTCTGGAAAACTTAAGCCGCGTTAACACCAAAGCTATTAACAAAATGTTAATAGCTTAATCCTTACAGATTCTATTAGATTGAACATAACTTATCATACACATGATGAACATATGTGTTTGTCAAGTTCCGTTTAAACTCATAGAATCTATAAGGTGTAAACTTAGCTTTAGTGTCAATTATGAGTTTTTCGAGAAAAATGAAACTCAAGGTTCACAAATCATCAGTCTAGTCTCAGTAATAAATTTCTCGATAGTAAAAAATGTTTTTGTCAAAAATCTTCATACGAAATAAAAACCTACCCAGGTAAAAAAGTTACAAATTTATTGAATTGAATAAGTTTTACAATAAATAAATAGAAATGATCTAATAATGGATCAAACTTTACTCACAATAAAAGCTTTGAAATGCATTCCGAAGATCATTATGCAGCTGCCTCGATATTATAAATCTCAAACTCTGAAATATTTGTTATTAAATTCAAAAATTGTATTCTCAAACAAAGCTATTCGAGAACTATTGAGATTTGAGTTACAACAAGTGAGCACAAATAAGTAAACCACGTGTGTAATGCTCATCAAGTTAATTAGCAGCAAGTATTTTATGAAAAAAAATTGTTAAACTGCAAACTTTTGAAAATTGTCCACTTGGTACCTACGAAAAGTGATGATGGACATATTTCATGATTCGTTCCATGAGCTGTCAGATATTGTGGACTTGAAAACGTGGTGACCGTTAAAAAAAGTCGTGATAAAATAATTATGGAAGTGTTTAGTAACAGTTTGAAATTTGAATTTTCACAGTGGGAACTGAAACGTTAATGACACAAAAATATAAATATAATATCTCAGTACCCTTTTAAATTATTTTGTCACAACATGTTTCAGACATTAATGCCATTTTCAAAAAAAATACAATGACACAACAAGTTTTAATGTTGTAGCTGAGTCATAATTGAATTGAGTATAGAGCATGAGTTGATAACTTTTCAAATGTTAGTTGAGTTTACACAAGTTAATTTTAATCTGAAAATCATATAAGAATTTATTTATTCAGCGTATGGCAGATACTCAACACAATGAAAAGCTCATGAGTCTCAAATCTCTACATATACACTGTAGGCTATATTTCCAATTATTTTGAGACGTTGGGTTGTTTTTGGTCAGAAGAACATAAGTTTGTCTGACCGCCATTATTTGCTTTATAAGAATGATGGGAATGTATGATATAATTGGATGAATTTTCAATAAAATCATTCAAACTCATGTAACTAATGATATTATATTTTTATACAATGTTCGATTATGCGGTACATATTTAATATTTACAACTATAATATTTTTAAATTACAGAATTAAAATTGAAAATCTGGTGTGGCGCACTCACACAACTTTCCTTGCCGTTATGAAATCACCTGACGTTAGTGTTACCGCGCATCTCAAAGCTACTATTCAAAGATTTGAGTCAGCTGGTGACAGGGCAATAACGCTGGAGACACACATAAGGTCTGCTATCTCTTCATAGTGAATGATTTTATAGAATCAACAATAATTTGCAATAATTGAATAATCATATTTTCTCGAATTTGAAGCTTATTTTCAATTTCAGGTGAAAATGTTACTGAACATTAATTGTAGAGATTTTCATGATCAATCTACTCCACTTTATTTTTTTTTTGTTTAAATTGTATCTGAAGCCTGATAATTGGGAATCTAAAATCGAACTTTGCATTGATGGGGCGGAGCTCCTGAAATTTTTACAGATATGGGACTTGTGGCAGTTAATAGTGCTTATCGATGACTATTTTGGGTATGAATTTGATCAAAATCGTTGGAGCCGTTTTTGAGAAAATCACGAAAAACCCTGTTTTTGACAACATTTTCGCAATTTTAGCCGCCATCTTTAATTGCATTTGATCGAAATTGTTCGTGTCGGATCCTTATAGTGAAAGGACCTTAAGTTCCAAATTTCAAGTCATTCCGTTAATTGGGAGATGAGATATCGTGTACACAGACGCACATACACTCATACACACACACACACACACACACACACACACACACACACACACACACACCACACACACACACCACACAACACACACACACACACACACACACACCACACACACACACACACACACACCACACACACACACACACAACACACACACACACACACCACACACACACCACACACACACACACAACACACACACACACATACACAGACCAATACCCAAAAACCAGTTTTTTGGACTCAGGGGACCTTGAAACATATAGAAATTTAGAAATTGGGGTACCTTAATTTTTTCGGAAAGCAATACTTTCCTTACCTATGGTAATAGGGCAAGGAAAGTAAAAATATAATAAGAGAATTTATCAAATTATAATATTTTAATTTATTTTGATTATTACAACGTAATGAAAACTTTCATACCATTCTATGCATGATTCAATAATATAAAATATTTCTTCATTATAATTCAATGCATAAATTGATTTTGATATCTCAAAAATCAAATCAAATCAAATCAATTTATTTGCATAAAATACATTACAATTATATGATTTTGTCCTCTAAATACAATTTGACTTTGAAATAATATTTCTGTAATAAAACACAAATGTCAATCAAATTGGTAAATAGAGAAAGCAAAACATCAAGCTTTTTATCAATTCGAGGCTCGACTAGCATAAGTTAAGAACTTGTGCGCTAGCCGATATAAATTATGCAGATATTTGTAAGACAATAATATAATTACCAAACAAAATACATTAATATTAAATTTATTCGGGTATAATAATTATAATAATATTGAACAATAATTGATTTTCGTTGTAGAAAACTCATATCTAGTGAATAGTCCCGATTTCAGTGAAATAATGTAATATAATGATCATAATAAATGTAGTAATAATAGTTATAATGATAATCTAATCCTATAGGCTATTAAAAGAGAAGTAATAAATGGGTAAAGATGGAATCTGTTTGATCGAATGAAGTAAAAGTAACATGAGGTGGTCCATATGGCTAGAAGTAATGGAGGTAAAAATTTTTATTTATATTCCTAAGTCAAAGAAAATCATTTCTTGAACCCACTTATCTAAGTCCTTAGCTTTGGTTTTAGTGATCTATTGATAATAAAGGACGTTGGGATTTTGTTGAGGATTTTACTCCGTTTTTAACTAATAAGTCCACTTAACCTATTTATTTTCTTTCTGACATGTAACCCTTGTCAGAGGTATTCATTAAACATAAAACTAAGATGAGAACTGTATAAAATTGCCAAACGCTTAAAACGTTATAATCTTCATATAGCAGTTCGGTTGCTAGGACTTATAGTCCTAGGAGGCATATTCTTTTTTTCAGGGTCGAAAAATTTTCCATTGCTAAATACATATTTATGAAGGCACTTCAGATCATGAAGAACCAGAATTTTAAAAACTAACGATTATTATTTTTAATTTTTAAGTTTTGAATAGGGCTACCTGTATAGAAAATAACTTTGTAATATTTTTCAATTAAACACGACTAGGTTTGACTTCCATGTCATTCTCAAGTGTTCTCTATCAAATTTATACAGTAACAATAACGTATATAAGTTTTCTCTGACAGAGGTTTCAAACTTAAGCTTGTTCCTCACAAAAACACATTGAAATAAAGATTAAAATATTGTGAATTGGAGTGCAAAAATCTTATAAGAAAAGAAAACTAATTTTCTATATTGTAATCTAACAAGAATAGTTTTTTCGTAATTTCGTGGTAATGATGAATTTTTGTGAATTCAAAGTTTGTTTCATGTTTTTACGAAAGTTTTACTATCAATCTATCCAAATTCAAAATTGTTTGTTTTATTCTAATCTATATTCTCAGATTGTGATCTGGTGTAGAAATTGAAATGGACATAACCTATATTGTATAATATTTGGACAATTTGAAACTAAATTAGGGAATTGGTAAATTTTTAGGCAATAGCCTGTTTTTTCTTTCTCGATCATTGTATTGTTTGTGCTAATCAAATAAATAAACATGAAGTAAACTGTTTTCTTTGTGATAAATTTACTATTGTTTATTCTTGTGAATTATGTGATGTATTTTACATTATTTTGTAAACTGATTCTTAAAGAGAATAAAATTTGAATTTGAATTCAAGCAGTAATCAACTCCTCAAGCTCTACACACTCCTATTTTTTTCTCCTATTCTCATGTAACTTATGCTTCAAATTTTAATGTTCCGTTCTAGAATTCTCAATGATTTCCATCAACTTTTGAAAGTTGTTCCACTACCGGTATAGAATAATGCAAAAGTCAGAAGACAAATCAATAATAATATGACCTCTTCAATTTACTTCCTGCGGACAACAAGATAATAGAAAACCCAAGAAAAGTCAAAACCACCGTTAAAAACTGAATTATTACAACTGGAAGACTTATTACAACTAGAGAACATAATCACGAACAATATGTGAGCTCATTTACCCAATGTATTTGCACCCCCACCAAAAATTTATTACTGCTACTAACATCTGGTCTAGTACTTAGGTTCTCCATAGTAAGGTTGATTTCCGAAAAATTAAATTTTCCTCATATTTCAGTGAATTTCATATTTTATTTGAAAATATTATGTACATTTTAGCAATTTTATTGATTATATTATTATATCTACTTCACACATTTTTTTCAGCATTTAAGTTTCTTATAAAATAGCGTTTCATAAATTTTAATGATTCTCATTCTCTTACTGTAATATATTTTGTTAAATCTTGGATATAGCCTAGTAATCTAGTGTAATTTTGAAAAGCAAGAAACGATATACGGTACTCTTCAAGCTAAAACTTAAATTCTTCCCATAAATCTCATGTTTGCATATTTTCGAACTAAAAATTGGTAGACTAATTACCTAACTTGTTGGCAATAAAACATAATCTTTTTTGAAGATTTGAATGGAAGATACATCTATTCCTTAATTTAATTTTTTTCTTGTTGGTTGAAGTATGTCATTTTTAAATAGTAAATAAAGACTTTTTAGGAAATCTTCGTATTTTTGATAGAGTATGAAACATGCTCGTTGAATTCTCACACAATAGTGACAGTGAAAATATAATTAAGCCTTTCCAATAAGAATTAACAGTTAATATATATTTAACAGTTAATATACAATTAACATCAGATTTACCAATATCAGCTAACCTCTATAGAAGGCAGTGGAAAGGCAGAGAACCCGACAACGCTGATCTTCTATATTTCTCCACTGCCATTATAACGTTTGCCTCACTAATAGGTCTGCACATGGCTTTATATTCCTGCTCTATGATTGTGGTATCATGATTATTATTTTATAAAGATAATAATTATACCTTACAGCTTATTACTTTACAAACCATACAAGTTTTAGAGATTATTTAATACTATACCTAGTCATACTCCACTTCATAGCAGCATTGTAATGATACAGACATATTATTTGTAATATATATTTATTTATTATCTTATATATTTGGAATATATGAGACACAGAATGTGGATATTTTCACACATTATTTTATTATAATAGGGAAAATTTGAAAATTCCTCAAACATTTCCAAAACATAAAACATGTTTATGCTATTACAGCTGCAAGAATATCGGTCAGAGTTTTGCAGCAACTGAACGACATTAATATTCTGATCTATTTCTCAGTAAATAAGTGTTTGATAATAGCTGAGAATTAATATTTTATTACTAGTAGTATTGTGTTATTGAAGTACCTAATCAGTTTCACGGTATTTGAAGTGCTTTAAATATTGAATAATGATTACAATATTCTTTCAGCATTTACTATTTTTCATCTCATACAGGATTGAAATTATTTAATGAGTTGTAAAGCTTATCAGTTTAAGCGATAGTATAAGTAACTCACTTTTGATGTTATTATGTATATATTCCTATGGTCAGGGGAAAAAAGAGGAGCAGAAAATAAGGATGATATGTTTGTCAGTTGAGTAGCTTTGTCAAATTTTTTTAAATAAAGTTACATGATAAACTTTTAGATTGCTACTTGCAGGTCACTCAGCCACTGGAGAAGGAGCATCTGGATTAAGAGTCGAGTGAGGAGTGCTGCCACTGGAGGATATTCATGTGATTTCATATCATGAATTGAGATGAATAATCATTCTATTGAGTCATTTTATATTCTATTGAGTGATATCATAAGGCTGCGTTTACACCAAAGTTATTAACAAAATGTTAATAACTTAATCCTTATATAGATTCTATTAGATTGAACATAACTTATCATACACATGATGAACATATGTGTTTGTCAAGCTCCATTCAATCTAATAGAATCTATAAGGATTAAGTTATTAACATTTTGTTAATAATAACTTTGGTGTAAACGCGGCTTAACCTAAACTTTAGGACAACATTATCTTTTTATTAAAATTTTTGGAGAGAAATAGTACAGGCTCAGCCTAGTTTTTCCTTCAATCTCATAATTATAATATCATGATTGTAGTATTTTGTCCAATAAATAAATAAGTAAATACATTTTTTTATTCTTTTGTAGACGTGTACCGGTACACAATGATATGAGCTTCCATATTATACTCCCTTGCCATTTTTCATCCATCTGAAGCTGAGTTTACAAGCAACTGCCGTTTAAACCTAGTTTTTGTTTTTGGTGGATTGGGCCTTAATGACAGTGTTGAGCTGGGTTTGCACCAAAGTTATTAACAAAATGTTGATAACTTAATCCTCATAACTTATGACACATCATGATGAACATATGTGTTTGTCAAGCTCCATTCATCTAATAGAATCTATAAGGATTACGTTCTTAACAGTTTGTTAATAACTTTGGTGTAAACCCAGCTCAACACTGTCATTAAAGCCCAAATTCACCAAAAACAAAAACTAGGTTTGAACGGCAGTTGCTTCTCAGTCAAATGATTTTGTAATATGATTTTTTGTTTATTTAGAATCAACTGGCGCTTAAACCAAGTTTTCGTTCTGGTAAATTCGGTCCAAAGATTAGGCTATTATTCAAACTAAATTTATTAAATTAAAGTTACAGTAGGTACTAAAAAGTCAACGTTTTTCCACTTCTTTCAAATAACCAATTCAATTATTTCTCTATAACAAGCTGAAATGTTGTATTATTTGATAATAAATCGAAAATGAATGAATCATATTGAATAAGGCTAATATTTACTGTATTCACATCAACCTCACAATTTCTATGACCATCCATTGGTTCAATTTCAGTATAAACGTAGCCTACAGTAATAGAGCTGGACTCCCACATAACGGTGACAGCGAACAGTAAAATATAATTCGCATACGTTCTAATGGTATTATCCATACTCACTCGGCTGGGCTGAGTGGGATTAGTCCAATAAGAATTAATGGGAATCGTGTTATCGGATGGGCACGTTAAACTGTCGGTCCCGGCTGAAGTATGACAGTCGTAAGGCCCATTGACGGCTTAAATTATATATTCAGGCGGTGGGACCTTCCCGCAAGGGACTCCCCACCAACAAAAGCCATACGAATTTACTTTTTTTAATGGGAATTACATTTTCACTGTCGCTGTTGTGTGCGAATCCAGTTTTAAGGTGCAGGAAACTAACTTATATGGAATTAAAAACTTCCTAGACTTTGAGTGTGTATGCTACGTTGAGAAAAACGTCAATAATATTCATCCATCACATTGCAAATGGAATCTTCCATAAGATATAGACTAAAGCAACAACAATAATTTGAATTTAAATCAATTACGGATGTATTTAATCATCAACGTTCATTCTTTTTGATAAATAATAATAAGTATTCGAGGAAAATTCAAAGTTTATTAGCTTTTTGATGGATGAAAATAAATATATGAATAAATTCATCGAAGAAAAGATTTTCTGAGAAAGGGTATCTGTTACCAAAAATGAATAAAACAGCATGGTAGAATAACTGCAGCGTTTATTGTGCATAAAAACATGAAATCACTATACAGTGTTGAACAAAAATAATAATTCCATTTCACAGCTATTTTACATACGGTAATTATCAATAATATTATAATTTGACAAAAGCTCAAAAATGTTTACCAATGTATTCATGGATAAGTTCTTTTTTATCAATGTATTCATGTATTATGAATAAGTTCTTAATTCTTGATATTATATAATATCTTGAGAAATATGACATAAATTCAACGAATTTTGCTTCTAAAAAATGAATCGATAACAAAATTAAAAGCAAACAAATCAATAAGTTTATTGCTCATCATTCAATGTGATTATTCTGTACACATAATAAGTAGGTGACAGAAATAACTAAATACAATCACAAATTGAATAACATCGATTACAGAATTATACAATTTCTAAATCATTTTAGTACCGTGATAATAAGTCAATACTTCTATCCTAATAATAGAATAACAGATTAATATTACAGATTATAGAATCAAAATATATTAGATTGAATATGTAAGAATAGATTACTTCAAAATTAAAATTTTCCATTTCAATATTCCAAAGATTATGCTTCTCATGGAAATAATAAACTATGGCCCACAGTAAATATTTAAATACTATATAAATCTTTCCCGAAACTCATGATTTTCGAATACCGGTAGTGTTATTTATTCAGTGAATTTTATCTTCACAAATACAAGAAACTGTGATAATTCGTCATAATCTGTTCTTCACACCATACTTTCTAATTTATATTATTTGAGCTTTTAAACTTTATAATAACCTGAAATAGATATAACTATATAGCTATAATAACTTGAAATATGATAATTATATACTGAGCAGTGAACACTGAAAATAATTCTTTAAACATTGTTTACTGTGGAATAATTTCAAATTGAATGAAACTAAGATTCATTTAATAGAGAAAACATTATTTTCTGATTATTTCAGAGACAGGCAATATCTTTAACAAGTTTCAAGACATTTTGGAAAACATGGATTACCGCATAGCATAGAGATAGCAAGGGGTGGATCTCTTCTACCACAAAAATAATCTGAATCATAGTTGATAATTTTTCCAAGTTTTCCATTATTTCCTCTAATAAACGCTGAACGGGTAACGGGTATATCTTGTATTTGGGTTAAATCTATTGACTTATCGTATAGACTCCCCTCACCAAAGATTCTATTTGTTCTAGCCCTTCTCACTCTATCATTTAGTCTACCTACTTGAGAATAGGTTCTATCATTCCTACCACTGATCAAAGCAAGGAGACTGTGATATTTATCTCTAGACTCTGCAGAATATGGATTCACGGAGGGGGAATGTATACTAAAAATATTATTAAATCCAAATTTTGAGTAAGGTGGGGGAGGGTTGTAAGAAGGATAACCGCTTGTCAATTTCTTGTAGGATGGAAATTTACGATATGGGAATCTTTTTGTGCCAGAGAATTTAGCAAAGTACCATGGAGTACCCCATCTGCCATTGGTGATGTCTACTAGACCTTCATTCTCTGGATTGTTAGGATCATAGTAATCCAATAGATTGTATTTTGAAAAATCATCAACAAAATGTGGATTTCCACGCCAAAGGTTATTGTAGAAAGGGTGATGATTTGTATAAGGAGAATACATTGATCCATGAATTGAATTTTCTAGATTGTTATAATCAAAATCTTCTAATATATTGTCACTTGGAAAGCCATTAACGAAAAGCTTATTATCTCCCCAAAGGTTATTATAGAAGGATTATTATGTGAATAAGGAGATAAAATTGATCCAGAAAATGAATTTTCTAGATTGTTAGAATCATAATCTTCCAATATATTGTAACTTGGGAAGCCATTAACAAAAAGCTTATTATCTCCCCAAAGGTTATTGTAGAAAGGATTATTATGTGAATAAGGAGACAAAATTGATCCAGAAAATGAATTTTCTAGATTGTTAGAATCATAATCTTCCAATATATTGTAACTTGGAAAGCCATTAACAAAAAGCTTATTATCTCCCCAAAGGTTATTGTAGAAAGGATTATTATGTGAATAAGGAGACAAAATTGATCCAGAAAATGAATTTTCTAGATTGTTAGAATCATAATCTTCCAATATATTGTAACTTGGAAAGCCATTAACGAATAGCTTATTATCTCCCCAAAGGTTATTGTAGAAAGGATTATTATGTGAATAAGGAGATAAAATTGATCCAGAAAATGAATTTTCTAGATTGTTAGAATCATAATCTTCCAATATATTGTAACTTGGGAAGCCATTAACGAAAAGCTTATTATCTCCCCAAAGGTTATTGTAGAAAGGATTATTATGTGAATAAGGAGATAAAATTGATCCAGAAAATGAATTTTGTAGATTGTTAGAATCATAATCTTCCAATATATTGTAACTTGGGAAGCCATTAACGAAAAGCTTATTATCTCCCCAAAGGTTATTGTAGAAAGGATTATTATGTGAATAAGGAGATAAAATTGATCCAGAAAATGGATTTTGTAGATTGTTAGAATCAAAATCTTCTAATATATTGTACCTTGGAAAGCCATTAACGGAAAGCTTATTATCTCCCCAAAGGTTATTGTAGAAAGGATAATGGTTTGAATAAGGAGAATAAATTGATCCAGAAATTGAATCCTCTAGAATGAATGGATCATAATTATCCAATATATTGTATGTTGGAGAATAATCAACAAAAAGCTGATTTCCGCGCCAAAGGTTATTGTATAAGGGGTTATGATGTGAATAAGGAGTATAAATAGATCCAAAAAATGAATTCTCTAAATTGTTGGGATCTTCATATTCTAATATATTGTATCTTGGAAGTCCATTAACAAAAAGCTTATTATTTCCCCAAAGGTTACTGTAGATATATGGATAAGGTGATCTAAAGAATGATTTCCCTCCAAAAGGGAAGAAATCTAATCCATTTTCGGATGAATCTGTTAGGATATTCAAATCGTTCCTTTGCCTTAGTCCTGATTTTGAATCGTAATATGAATAATCAGGATAATTTCTCAAACTATAAGGACCTTCAGGCTCCAGTTCATCATCCAATTCATAATCTGAGAATCTTGGAGATGTCCATTCATAGTTCACATCATTTCTTTGCCGTGAACCATAAGTTGGAGACCAATACTTGTCAAGATAAGCTGGATGGTTTTGATAATCATTCGCACCCCCAAGAGGATAACTATACAGATCATCATAGTCTGGCTCCTCATCATCATAATCCAAGTATTGATTATATTCGGAAGGTGAGAAATGGTTCATATAATTTCTTCTCAGGGCTCCCCATTTTGGTTGTATGTTAGAATGTGATTTCAGGGCAAATGAACCAGAAGGATGTGAGGTATGTTGTGATGAATACAAATCATCTTCATCATCATCTAAGGAATAATTGGAAGAATACCCAGAGGAAACATCTTGATATGATCTTCTTGAAGAGCTGTCTCTTGCCAGGAGTTTCCTGAACAAATCTGCTTGTGATTCTGCTGATGAAAAGCCATCATGTCTTCTTGACGAAATTCTGCCAACATCTTGAGATGACAGTACAGGTCTTATCAGAGAAGATTGTTTATTTCGAATTCTTTCTCTTGATCCTCCTCTTCTGAATGATTTCCTCAAAGCCTGATCCTTTGCAACATCAGATGATTTTGTGAATGACAAATCATTTGCCTTCAGAGATGATCTAGAGCCTGGATAATGCATAATGCGTTTTCTTGTAGCTCTAGATGATTGAGATGTTCTCAATGTTGAATCACCTTGTGCTTTTCCCATTCCACCTGACACTTGGCTTCCCCTGGAATAGTTTGACACACCTTTTTTCAAAGATCTGTCTTTTTTCTGGGCAGAATATTGTGTCACTCTTGAACGTGATGATGATCTTGATGCATTTATTCCTTCAGCTTCTATTTGTTTCTGTCTTGATATGGAAGAGTTTTGAATGTTTTTCTTCAAGAAGACATCCTGTCCTTCTGTTCTACCTGATCCTCTTCTTGCTGAGACTACTTTGACAGATTTCTGTTCTATGGAGCCCCAATCATTTCCAGGCTCTCTCACTGCTTTTGTTTTTGTTATGAATGTCTGTGGACTCTGTGAAGACTCACTTATTTGCTTTCCTCTTACAATTGATGGTTTCTGAGACTTCAAAGTATCAGTTCGTTGAATTTTTGATGTGGTCCTGGAGGAAGGCTGTATAGGCCCAGAATCATGTTTCATGGGTTTTACAAGAATCTTCTCAGATGCAGAGTCTTTCCTTGTAGCTTGACTAATAGATGGGGTCTTAGAAGTCAAAACTGGCTTTTGTTGAGTCAAAATTCCTGATTTTCTATTCTGTTCATGCCTCAATCGTGATGATGAAGCCTTTTCTGGACCAACTACATTCTCAGGGCTTTTCATTTTTGTTGGTGTAATTGATGGTGTCTTTGGAATTATTTCTTTTGTTGTAGGTTGATGTTGTTGTTGGTTTTGTTTGGAAGTGGTTGAAGTTCCTTGAGTGGTTTTCATTGGGGTGATAGAAAGATGCTGAGGTGTTTTATCTTTTGGTTCCGAAGAAGGTTGCTGAGGGGTCTCTTTAGGAGAAGATGTTGATGACCCTTTGGTAGTCTGCATTGGTACATTAGGATATTTTTGAGGAGTTGGATCTCTCACTGTCAGCTGCTCTTTCTGGGGAGTTGTTTTTGAATCTGGAGATGATGGTTTTTGAGTAGTTTTCATTGGATCAATAAGAGGAGAGGAAGCCTTTTGAGGGGTAGAATCTTTCTCTTTCGGCTGTTCTATCTGAACAGTTGATTTTGGGGCAGGAGTTGATGGTTCTTGGGTGGTTTTCATTGGTACAATAGGAACTTTTTGAGGGGTTGGATCTTTCTGCTGTGACTGTTCTTTCTGAGGCGTTGACTTTGGGGCAGGAGTTGATGGTCCTTGGGTAGTTTTCGTTGGTACAATGGGAGCTTTTTGATGGGTTGAGTCTTCCAATTTTGATTGCTCTTTCTGAGGAGTTGACTTTGGAGCAGGAGTTGATAATTCTTTAGTAGTTTTAATTGGATCAATAGGAGAAGAAGAAGCCTTTTGAGGTGCTGAATCTTTCACTGCTAACTGTTCTTTCTGAGGAGCTATCTTTGGAGCAGGAGTTGATGATTCTTGAGTCGTTTTCATTGGTACAATAGGAACCTTTTGATGAGTTGAGTCCTCCAATTTTGGTTGTTCTTTCTGAGAAGTTGACTTTGGAGCAGGAGTCGATGATTCTTGATTTGTTTTCATTGGTACAATAGGAGCTTTTTGAGGGATTGATTCTTTCTTTTCCAACTGTTCTTTCTGAGGAGTTGACTTTGGTGCAGGGGTTGTTGGTTCTTGAGTAGTTTGTGTTGGTACAATAGAAGCCTTTTGAGGGGTTGAGTTGTCAGATTTTGGTTGTCCTTTCTCGATAGTTGTCTTTGGAGCAGGAGTTGATGATTCTTGAATGGTTTTCATTGGTACAATAGGAGCCTTTTGAGGGGTTGAGTCTTCAGACTTTGGTTGTCCTTTCTCAAGAGTTGTCTTTGAAGCAGGAGTTGATGATTCTTGAATGGTTTTCATTGGCACAATAGGAGCCTTTTGAGGGGTCGAATCTTTCTGTTCTGACAGTTCTTTCTGAGGCATTGACTTTGAAGCAGGAGTTGATGTTTGTTGAGTAGTCTTCATCTGAATGATTGTAGGCTTCTGAGAGTTTGGCTCTTTTGATGTTGGTTGTTGATTCTGAGGTGTTTCTTTTGTGGGAGAGTTTGGTGTTTTTTGGGTAGACTTCATCTGAGTAATTGTAGGCTTCTGAGATGTTGGTTGTTGCCTCTGAGGTGTTTCTTTTGAGGGAGAAGTCAACGTTTCTTGAGTAGTCTTCATTTGAGTGATTGCAGGCTTCTGAGATTTCGGATCTTGCAATGTTGATTGTTGTTGTCTATGAGGTATTTCTCTTGATGGTGTTTTTGATGTTCCTTGAGGACTTTGCATTGAAGACTTTTGAGGGGTTGGAACTTTCTCTGAATCTTTCTTCATTGGTTGTGGAACTGGTTTTTGAACAGAGTTATTGCCAGGTTCTCTCTTTTCTGGACCTCGCATTGGCTCTATAGATGGTCTCTGAACTTCCAATCTATTTGGACTCTGCCCCGTTCCTGATGTATCTCTGCTTAGAGCTTGTCTAGATTGTGACTCCTTTGCCTCAGACCTATTCCCAGGTACCTTTGTTGTTGGTGAACCACTAGTTGGAGTTCTACTTGATAAAGGCTTTGGATCATTGTTGTTCCTATTCCTTGGGGTTTGGGAACTCGATTGTTTAGTAGTTCTCCTTGGTGAACTCTTCTTGTTTGTAGCAGGCTCTTGTGTCACTGTGCTCATTTTCTGCACCTCTGGTTTCTCCGCTCGATTACTTCTATCCGCCTTCTGTGTTCTTGAACTACTTGTCCGTGGTCGTGAAGTTCTCTTTGTTGTAGTGACAGTTGTCACCGTCCTCTTTCTCTCTTTTCTTGGAGAATTTGTAATTTTCTTACTCCTTGAATCAGATCCAGGTCTATTCTTCAACTGAGACCTCTGCTGTGATGGTTCAATACGAGCTCCTTGAGAACTCTGTTGTTTGGATATGTTTCTTGTTGACTGGGAAGGTTGATCATCCTTGTTTGTTGTTGTAGAAGTTGTAGTTATTGTTGCTCCTTTATTGGTTGATTTCCAGTCTGGAACTCTTTCATTCTGTGAAGTTGGAGCTTTGACCACTGTAATCACATTTGAGCCCCCTTGAGATGATGGTGTTTGTCTATTATCTGTCACTTTCACAGTTGTTATCTGGTTATTCGTCGTTCTACTCAAATCCAGAGATTTTGGTTGGTCTTTTCTATCCAGTTCTCTTCCAAGTGGTCCCTGTTGAGACCTCTCAGGTGTATTTGTTCTTGTGATAATTGTTTCTGTTGTAGTTTTCTCAGCCGGTTTTGGTGATTGAGGGACCTTCTCAGATGGATTGACTCTCCCAGAATCTGTTCCATCTTTTGTAATAAAGGACGTTGTGGTAGTTGTAATTATTTCTGATCTTACTCCCGGTTTGTAATGATGATGATCCTCTTCTTCATGAACTTCATCCACTATCTTCTTTCTCTCTTCAAATATCATCTCCTTCCACCGTTCTCCCCATGCTGCTTTTTGTCTCACCTCTTCAACCTTGTCCCAATCATCTTCCCATCCCTTTCTTCTTCTCTCTCTTTCAATTTCAGTCCACTTTTCTACCCTGCACTTTTCTTCCCACTCTCTCCTCTTCCTCTCTCTCACTGAATCCATGAACAATGCCTTCCACTCCTGATATTTTCTCTCTTCCCATTCACGTTCCCACTCCTCCATTCTCCTCTTGATTTCTGCTTCCTCCCATTCATCCTCGTAATAGTCTTCCCAATGCTCCTCAATCCATTCCTCTTTGTGTTCCCCATCACCTTCATCATCCTCACAGTCTTCTTCTTCCAACCATTCTTCATCTTCTTCCAACCAATCTTCATCATCATATTCCTCTAACCACTCTTCCTCATCATGCTCTTCCAACCAATCATCCTCTTCCTCTTCTTCTTCTTCTTCCTCATCCCACTCATCCCAGTGTCCCTTATGCACCACATCTTCTCTTACAATCGATTTTTGAGAAGGCACTCCAGTTCTCTCAGTTATTACCCTAGGTGACTGGGATATCACTATTGGCTGCTCGTCATAAGTTATAACTTCAGTCCTAGTGAATGTTGGGGTGTTCCCTCTAATTGAACCTGCATCGGCTGTCCCTCTGGTAGCTGATGTTTGTGTGACTGTCTTTGATATCGATTCCAATGATTGTTTGTCCTGGCTCTGTGGAGATCCAGAGAACACTTTCTTTTCATCAGTTACTGTACCTCTTGGTGACTGGTTCTTAACCTCTGTCACCCATGCAGGAGATGTCTGTTGATTGATGGTTTTCTGTGTAAAGTCATTGCCAGTTTGGTCTCTACTTGTGGCTACATCTGTTGTTCTCCTGTTGGATTGTCTTGTCAGGGATTGTTGGTTTTGTGACCTTCTTGAAGCTTGTGCTGTTGATCTTTGGGCTTCTTGATTTTGTGACCTTTTTGGAGCCTGTGCTGTTGATCTTTGAGCTCCTACCTTTTTCTCTATTACTGTTCTGGATGACTCCTGATGTGACCGACTACTTTGAGCAGATGCTGATTTCCTTCTTGTTGATGAAGCTTGTACCCTCCTACTAGCTGGACTAACTCTCGTAGTTTTGGTTGTTGTTCCCGCTAGAGTGGACCTTGGACTTGTGTCTTGTGCAACCTCTACCTGTTTCTTCTCCACGAATTTTTCTTGGGCTCCTGTTTTGATTGATTTGTCCCTACTTGCACTGGATGAAGCACTTGTCTGTTTTGTGATGAACACTCTCTCATCCGAAGGTTTTCCACCTACCCAGCTCCTCTCAATCTCCCTGCTTTGTTGCGAGTTCCCAGCTTTTGATTTCTCTTCATGAGTATTGAATGATTTCCCTTCAGTTATCTGGGATACTCTTGTTGTTACTTGACCAGTATTTGATGGCACTTGCTGAATTCTGGTTGATGTTGATTCCTGGGGACCTGCGGACTGCTTCCTTATAACTGTTGATGACTCCACTACCTTTGAGGGTTGATTGGCTATTGTACTACCCTGATTTCTTGATGATGGTACTGTGGGAATTTTTGAAGAAGACTTCTGAACAGTGAACCCATCTCTTACTCCTGGATCGTTTGACTGTTGTACAAGTCTGGGTGATGTTCCCTCTGTTGATTTTGATGTTATTACTGTGGTTTTAGATTGGGTTACTGGTTGACTCTGAGTGGGGCCTTGACGCTGATTTAGGGGGAGTGTGTGTTTTTGACCTTGATTACCCGGTTTTAGTCCTTGAAGTCTTGAACCTGATGCCTGTTCTTTCGTTGAATATCCCGCAAAGTCATCAGGTAATCTTGTACCCTTCTCAATTTCATCCCCATCAATCCCAAAACCTTTACTTGATGAATAACCTGCAATTGTTCCAGTTCTCGACAATGATGAAGAAGCTTTCCTCGATTGAGTGGAAGATGCTGCTAGTTTTGGTTCATCCTCCAACTCATACTCTTCCAATTCAGAAATTTCATCTCCAGAGCTTTGTTGTGATCTTCTTCTTGAGTTACGACCAGGTCTCCTACGTCGCTTCCTCAATCTTCTCTTGTTAGGAACTCTGCGACCTCCTTTTTTTCTAGTTCTATACCTCCTTCTGGTCTGTGGACGGGTTTTGGTGGTGACAGATGTTGTGTAAGTTGGATCTCTAGTTGTAACTTTGCCATCTGAAGGATAGCGGTATGTTTTAACCCTTGATCTCCTGCTCTTGGGTGAGAAAGTAGATCTATCAGAATTTGTAAAACCTCTATCCCCTGGTGATGACAGAACGGCTGCTTGGCTAGCACCTTCTTCCACTTTTGTGAATGATGATGCTTGAGGGGAATAATCAGCTGATTGTTGGCTGGGAGTCTGGTTTCTATTCCAATTATTACTGTAAGCTTGCTGATTGGCTGAAGTTTGAGGTTGACTCTTCTTTTTAGTTGTCTCTTCCCGGAACATTCCCTGAGCTGATTGGAGTGAAATTATCAGTAAAACAATTTCAGCCACCTGTAAATTGAGACTGTATTAGCATATCAATTACCCGTGCATCACGGGTCTTCCAGGCCACATCATGAGATCAATCAAATTATTAGTCAAATCCTGGTTTGATTCTGGATTTCTACGTCTTACAAGGCCAGGTTGCCCGCAAGGCCTGTTTAATTCAATCGTGAAAATATGCCACAATAACCAATCAGAGAAGCCTTTTTTGAAGAGAAGACACCCCTTATTGGTTCTTGTGGCATTTAACTATGATTATATTTAACAGGCTTTTGTGCGATCCAGCCTTGAAATGAGACTACATCGTCTCACAAATGTGAGCAATGTCTTACAGTGTAGATGACCACAAATTTTTACAATTATTAGAATCACCAATTGGATCAAAATTTAACAGGCTTCAATACAGCCCAGGCTTTGAATGAAATAAAATTGTATCACATAATGTATAGTGAATTTCTTACAATGTAGATGACCACAAACATAACAATTTACACTGAAACGATATTCAATAAATAAATAAGTAGAATCAATTGTTTCAAAAGCTCTTCGATTTTGAAACTACATGATCATATATGTTCAGATCTGTTACATTGGATTGGGTCACTTAGTCTATATTACCATGGAGAAAATATAGAATAAGAAGATATCCGATGGTATAAGCAGTTTGTGTTTCAAATTTCACTGTTAAGTCAAGCCGATAGACCAATTAGTTCTACTTTTCATGAAGCTATGTGACAATGGTAGTCCTCCATACTGTGCCGTTATTACATACTCAGCCGGTCAAAACAGTAATAATTGACAGTAGTCGACTTGAATTAAGAAATAATTTAGAACAAGAACGACCTACACCTTGGTATCTCTTCTTATGTTATTTTTTCTCTATGATATTACTCTTGCATCTACAAAAGTCTACAAACATACAGTTCACTATGACAGTGACAATCGTCTCATCAATTAAAATCGGTAAAATTAGAGTGGAATTCCAATTAAAGTTGCATCAACAAAGAGAGTTTCCAATATAGGTATTTAGAGTTTAGAGTTATAGGTTTAGAGTTTCAAAACATATAGAGGCTTATAAAAAAATAAATTACCTCCGGTTTCTGGGTCCTCTTGCTCTCCCACTCTAGATATCAAGCTACACCCAACACTATATCATGTTATCAATTATAATTCACCTAATGTTATCTGAATCTTAGCTTTGTAATTTTAATCACACATATTGTAATTTATAGTAAATATAATACCATATAACTACTGAATAATATTGCTTGCAGGAACTGTCTCCCAATCTCAGACGCATAGTCTTACTGGGGGAATTCCACTCAATCAATATGTTCTTTGTACAGTTTTTGTAAAAATGTGATTCTTATTTTGTTGAATATCAAATATCAATGAGTACATGTATTGTAAGCCAAGTGGAAATGAACGAATTGAATTGAATTAAACTTTAATGGGAAAAGCACTAATAATTCGGATTAACTCTAGAATATTGAAGACATAAAACGATATTCATGAACTCTTGTCCATATGTTTGAACACAGCTACCTTACACGTCATCAATCTGATTCAAAGCTCAATATAAAATGAAATCTCCGACATTTTTTTATATTAATTATCACTCAAACCGAAAATGTATGATTGGTTCTAATAACAGCAAGCTGAATAGAATTAATATGTTACGATTTGGTCAAGTTTATGTTACATAGGCCTACATGAAGTGACATGTGATATTAGTTGTATTATAATCACAATTATAGTCTAGGATGTGGATTTCATCATTCAACTGTTGATGTCCAAGCCTGCATTGGACTTGTGCTTGTATATAAATGCTTGATTATTCAGGAGCAGGCTTATAAAATAAGTAGTATCCAGCTACAAAAAATGAACCTTGGATCAACAATGTAACTGAGAACAAATTCAACTATATCAATATGAGAGTAATTCAATCTAGAGCCTATGATAAGAAATATCTATGATTTTCTATAGAATACTCACCATTAAAACTCGTGTATCCATTCGAATTATCATTTTTCACAAAAGTGTAGTATCGACAGTTTTCAAAAAACAAAAAACGGTGATCCTTGGCAAAAAAATTCAAAATCTTTTTGATATTCATTGAATAAATTACAGCGAGCGGCTACATTATCCGCTACCTGCACTTAAAATGATTATCATTTTTTTCGAATTTGACCGAATATTTCACGAGATATTCCTCTATAACAAATCGGGTCAGAGCTTGTATCATGTCTTTCAGAAGGTGAACTGCAGAGAGACCAAGTAATAAAATTTGAAAGCGGAAAATAATTCGTGATGATAAATGCTGATGGCTAATTGAAGTGTTTAAAAACAAGTGGGATTCAGAGTTTTGACGTGAAATAAACGAGAAGTATGAGAAAAGTTGAACATGTTGTGAAGATTTCAAGATCAAAGATCAACGCTCGTGCATGTAAAATTGATTAAGAGATTGAAAAATCGAACTCTTTTTAATAAAATACAAAGTACAGGAGTGCATAAATGCACTTGTTATAATATGAATATCTCCTGAATTTTTACATTGTATTTGTTCAACCGTTGTTTAAGATGGTGAGGCATGAGCCAGTTCTCAAACAAGGACTGGAAATAATCATTCATTCATTCATTTATACGATAAGTACATTATCAAAATCTTAAAGTTGTTCTGCCTCTGTTCTCATAAAGCTTTGATTGGATCAATTAAACATAGGAGATTAGTCTGGGTTGAGGTTTCCATTGACAAGAAATACAAATAAAGTTGAATAAAGTATCTATTAAAAAAAACAAGATTAGATTGTTTGTTACAACTTACTATATTCTATACGATCAATCATTCTATACGAAATACCCGGATCCTGAAAAGTCGAATTCATTTATTAAGGTATACGTTATAATAGCAGTGGAGAAAGATAGTAGGACAGCATTGCCGATTCTCTGTTTTTCTACTGTCTTCTATAGAAAACAGCTGATAACTTTGTATCTGATCATATAGAAAAGAATACTTCTATAATATAGTTGCTGTTTGTCTCTGATGTTTGACTGTTCATTGTTGTTTGAAATAAGAAATTTTATTTTGTTCCATAAGAAAATATATTTCTCAATTATTAAAAAATGACTTCCCATACTTGATATTGGATATTTTGTTAATTAATTATATTTCTAAATTGTTAAAAACTATCTGGCAACATTGCGGAGCTAGAAGGGGATATCGTGATCTACTTTGTCTAATGACAGACAAGGATAGCAACACCAATGTTAATTAAATACTGCTATTATTATGTGGACCTCACTTTAGAGGAACCTAATAAAAATGATTTAAATACTGAACAGTTTTTATTGTAACTGAACTGTATCTGATTATAAATATCTTATCAAATCATGAAGCAATTTTTCCAATCATTGTGAACCCAAAACAAGTACAATTAAGTTTGAACAGCCAATCAGAGAGCAGCAGCACCTACTGTGACACGCCCACAGGCTTTTTCCATTGGCCAATCCTATGATTTTGTAACAGCTAATGCTGGCCAATCACAGACCTACATTACTTGGAAGCTTAAAATGGCGGAAATAAGGCTTCTGAAAGGCAGAGCCTTCAGTTCGTTCCAGAGTTAGTTAATATTGAATTCCACAACTCCATGTGAACAAAGTGAACAAAACCTCTTGAATTCATCAATATTACATTCAAAGTATAAGTTCCTTGATTTTCTCATCAATTCAAATCCACAATTGGATTGTATTATCAATGAATTTCATGGTTCTGGATAATCAATGATTATCACTAAAGTAATCAATGGTGATTACTTTGAACTAAAGTTGTGATAATTACATACTATTTCTGTAGCTATACAAAAGACAACAGTTTATTATTAATCAGAGTTAATAGCTCTTATAATGATAATTTTGGTATGGCTTTCATTGGCGAGGAGTCCCTGACGGAAGTTCCACCTCGCCTGAATCATTTAATCCGTCAATGGGTCTTATGACTGTCATATTTCAGCCGGAACCGACAATTCAACGTGCCCATCCGATAGCACGAGAGTGACCTGTCTGAAAACTGTTGGTGATGAGCGGATTTGAACCGGGGATCTTCAGGCTGCAACGCAAGCACTCTGACCACATCTATACAGCTATTTATTTTAATACGGTATAAAGCACAGGTTATTTGTTCATAAATTATTCATTATCTATATTATACACATTTGCTCAATGATTTCATTTGATTTTATGTCATGTCATGTTACCAATCTTTCTCATTTCCATGTTATTGGCTGCATTTTCTCCTCTTATGTCTAGAGAATAGTACAAAAAATAATATGAAGTAGAATTTCAACTTGAATTCAATAATGAACGCTTTTATATTTTTGTAGAGATGACTATAATATGAAGGACAGTATACAGGATACTATATACTATACTTGGATTTACCTATACCAAGACTTGACCTATTTCGGACTATGTGTTACCTTATCCTAATTTGAGAGAGGAATAGCCACAAGTTAGCCTTATTTTTTCTCTTCCTATCATTTTTGATGATGCATGGATTAATAGAGAATATTAATATGTTTTTTTTTTATTTGGTTGCCATGGAAAAATTTGTGATGTGAAATTTTTGGTTCAATATTATCATCATTTATATTTGTTTGCTTTTTAAATGTGAATTTGTGTTTGAGAATAGTTTTATTGATTTTAAACTTTATAAAATAAAAACTCGGAAGTTAAAGTGCGAATTCCTAATGAGAAAACATGAATATCCGAAGACATAACCTATAAACTTGAGTGTTGATAGGAAATGACATTGGGTAATACGGCAAGGCAGAACATCCGAGAAGATCTCTTTGCCGATAAAATCCATAAGAATAAATAAAATATGATACATATTATAGTATCAGTCATGAATCATTAGAATAATTTATTACAGTATTCCTGAATACCAATCGAATGATCCTGGACTTAAATACAATCTCAAATTGAATACCTGAACCAGGTTATGTCAGGAAAGCTCTGACATTTCTGCATAACCAGCACTCTACCTTACTAAACTCGCAAAAGCGCAAGTTCCCACTTCCCATGAAAGTTGTATAATATTTCACGTCAATTATCCTATTTCACACCTTGACTTATCGTAGTCAATTATTATTAATGAGTTATCATTGATGTATTGCCGTATTATATGCAATGGTATACGCAGAACGGGAGCAATTATCAGTTTGTAAATTGAAAGATTGAAGAGATAGATAAATATCAATATTATCTCACAAATGGTCGACATTTTCCTCTATCCCCTTTCTTCCTTCTACTAATATTCTTTCTCTTTGTCTTCGACATTTTCTTCTTGTTTCTATTCCACATATTTTCCCACTCCATGTTTTTCCCCCACTTTTTCCTCAATATACATCCTTTTTCAGTGTTTCTCTCTCCAACTGCAATAAAAACTCTACCTTTTTTCATAATCTTTCTATTACTCATTTCTCTCTCGTATCTCTTTCTCTAACACCTTCTATCACTCTCTCTCTCTCTCTCTCTCTCTCTCTGTAACTTAGAATTGTATGGAGGGTTAAGTGTAAGAGAGGGCCGGCTGCGCCCTAACTTCGCCCTTCTTGGTTTTTAATGAAGGCAGCGATTCAATTCAGTTCTCTTTCTCTCTGTCTCTAGGGCCGGCTGCGCCCTAACTTCGCCCTCCTAGGTTTTTAATAAAGGCAGCTAATCAATCTATCTATCTCTCTCACTGACTCTCTCTCTCTCTCTCTCTTAGCTCTTCCCCCCTCCCACATCATCTATTTCACCTCTTCGTCTTCTCTCTCCAAGCTCTTCCTCTAACACCTTCTTTCTCTCTCTTATTTACTCTCCCAAACACTCTTGCCCTCTCCCATCGTTCATATGTTAATGGGAAGGATATTTTATATCCTTCTAAGAGAATCGACAATTATTTGTTGAAACACCGCCGATTTATGAAGTTACATCACATTATTATATTATCGTTATTCTAATTGAATTCTATATTTTTATTCTCATTGATTAACTATCTATACTTTGTGAAATTCGTTGAATAACTAGCATTATCGTCATTTAATGTAAATTAGTGTAAAGCCAGTAAATATTGTAACATACATAAATAAAGAAATCTAATCTAATCTAATCGTTCCTTTCTAACAATACTCCAAAATACTCCAGAATGATTTACCTATCAAGTTGAGTTGACTTTGTTAGGTTGGCACCAAGTTGAAGATTTAAATGCATTTATCGCGGAAAAATTGATTGGGCACTGCTACTTCAATCCTGAGAATATTATATTACTAGCCGTCAGGCTCGCTTCGCTCGCCATATGCGTTTAGCCAGACGTTCAGTCTTGACCCCCGACTGGATCGTCCTAACATATGATAAAAATGCTGAAATGAAAATGCAGGCGAGCGGAGCGAGCCTGCTGATCTCATTCTAGAACGATCCAGTCGGGGGTCCAGGGGGCGGAGCCCCCTGGCTAGACGGGTATGGCGAGCGAAGCGAGCCTGACGGCTAGTATGTATATATAATAATAATAATAATAATAGCTTCTTTCAATATTATTATCAAAATAAGTAAATAATTAACATCTAATCATACTTAGCATCTAAGGCTGATTTGGTTAACAATTAAATTAACATCCTCTTCTCAAACATTCCCAAAATATTTTAAAATCATCTCTTTGTTGAGTTTCTTTCAACAATATTATCAAAATTAGATATGCAACTTACTCGTACCACGTAGCAGACCTTCTTTTTTTACTATTCTTTCTTCTGTGCTCGTACCTTCTCTGTATCCCTAACTCTTCACTTCTTCTCCTCTTTCTTCTTTTTCTTCCTTCTCCTTCCTGTATCACTCCTCTTCTTTCTCTATCCACTTATCATTCTCTTCAAACTCGGAATTGTTCTATCTCTCTCATACTGTTCCCCTTCTTACAGAGACAAGTTCAACGTTTCAAATTATGAACTAATATTCTTAGATAGAATTTCTACGTATGAAATTTATGAGACACCTCGTAAATGAGTGTCTACTAACTTGTAACCTGGATCAATAATTTATTTTACTTCTTCAACATGAATAATCACTTCATTGACAGCAACATTCCAGCATGGATTGAATATTATGCTCGTTTCAGAAGATAGTCATCGAAGCCTTTCCGATAATTATTATCACCTCTGATGATTATTCTATTTACGTAATCTTGCGAACGTGACCAAAAGAGAAATGTTGATGTTTTCGCTACCGTATACTCGATTCTTGATGTTTCTTCTTCTCATCAATTTTCTCTCTCTAGATTTATTTGTGATGTTTTTCTGCTTGATTCTTAAACTTTGTTCTTCTCATCATTTTTTTCTTTCTATTTAAATCTCTAGATTTATTAGTCAATTTTTCTTCACTGCTCTTTCTTCTTCTCATCAATTTTCTCTCTCTAGATTTATTTGTGATGTTTTTCTGCTTGATTCTTAAACTTTTTTCTCCTCATCATTTTTCTCTTTCTATTCCAATCTCTAGATTTATTAGTCAATTTTTCTTCACTGCTCTATTTGAAGTTCATTTATTGTATAATTATAAATTATAATTCCCCAGTGGTTCTTATTATTTGTTGTTTACTCTATGTATAAAGCTTCTGTCAAACCACTGTTTTTTGTTCAAATTCAAAACCTCTCACTGATAATACAACATGCATGTGTGTACACACATGTCCAACATACTTGTCTGTTCTTAGTGGCTACCCCAAGGCTGGCCACTAATGGTAGGACATGCATGTACATGCATGTTCGTCATGCATACACACACATGTTCATCATGCTTGTCTTGTTATAAGTGAAGGGCTATAAACATTGAATGAACAATCAATAACAATAAAACTGGTGAATTACAAATTATTGTGATGATACAATAGTTATTTGTGCAACTAGTGTGCAAAGTGACAGTTTGCTGCACCGAAAGAAACGTTTACGCCCGAGCCGTAGGCGAGGGCGGAATGGTTTCTCAAGTGCAGCAGAGAAACTTTGCGCACGTATTTCACATTAAGTTTTTCCTACAGTTACCATTGAATATGAAAAGTGGGTAATTATGGGTAAAATTGCCTGAAATCCATCAAATGTTTTTCTGTGTAATTTTATTATTGATAAAAACCTTAATCCTAAAATCCTAAAGTCCTCGTTGTCGTTGGTTATAATATAATAATGAATAATAATTAGCGCGTTGTGCTTGGTTGCACCTCTGCTCACTATAGCAGCCACAGCAGTCACTGTTACCAACTTCATTTTGATTTTGCTGCACTGTTGCTCCATATAACCTACTAAGTATTTTGCGTTGCCATGTTGCAAATCTGGAGTGCAGAAAAATTTTTCCCGCACTAGAGCGGAAAAGTGATTCTTTGCGTTCTGTAATCAGTGCAGCAATGGCCACTTTTCAACGTAACTGTAGGAAAATATAATTTTAACCTCAAATAGAAGAACGAATAAAACACATGTCCATCATGCTTGTTTGTTATCAGTGAGGGGCTTCAAACATAGAATGAACAACCAATAACAATAAATAAACTACTGGTGAATAATTGGAAATTATTGTAATGATACAAAAAATATTTAACCTCAGATAGAGCTGCGAAGAGAACATAAATGACAAAAAATTGGAGATACAAAAGCCTAATCTCGAAAACTTTAGCTTGAAGTCTTTCGCTGTGATGACACAACAATGTATGACGTCATGTGCATCATGCATGTCCATCTTTCATGACCTACCATTTGGTGGCCAGCCTTAGATACAGGGTGATTTTTTAGTCCTGTTACCCAATTTTTGATGTAATTTATAAACGGAAATTTGGGTATTAATAAAAAAATAATATTAGTTATTTACAAAAGAAAATTGATATTTTATTACTCACATTTCTTAGTTACTTAAAATTATACATACATACATAATTGACTTTCATATTCCACGTTTCAACACATGTTCACAAATTGAATAACACTAATATTATAATTGACTAGCCGTCAGGCTCGCTTCGCTCGCCATATCCGTCTAGCCAGGGGGCTCCGCCCCCTGGACCCCCGACTACATCGTCCAAGAATGAGATTAGCAGGCTCGCTTCGCTCGCCTGCATTTTTATCATGTTAGGACAATCCAGTCGGGGGTTCAGACTAAACGTCTGGCTAAACGGATGTGGCGAGCGAAGCGAGCCTGTCGGCTAGTAATATAATATTCCCAGGATTGAAGTAGCAGTGCCCAATCATTTTTCCGCGATAAATGCATTTAAATCTTCAACTTGGTGCCAACCTAACAAAGTCAACTCAACTTAATGCCAACCTGACAAAATTATCAATTTAGTTGCCAGTTAACAACTGTTTCGAAGAGGTACTCTATCTAGATTATAGTTCTATAGTAACGTATGATATGGAAATTTCAATTATAATTAAGAGATTGGGAGAAGAAGAATATACATGCTAAAAACGAACTTTAAACCCTTAAAAACAACCCTTAGAGTTAAAATATTGCCAAAAGATTTCTTAGTGCGCCTCTAAAGGGCCAACTGAACATACCTACCAAATTTGAACGTTTTTGGTCCGGCAGATTTTTAGTTCTGCGAGTGAGTGAGTGAGTGAGTCAGTCAGTCAGTCAGTGAGTGAGTGCCATTTCGCTTTTATATATATAGATTCAATCAATGATACTTTCATACAAAATCGCTTCTTGGGACAAAAATGTTGTTGGCTACGTTAGTTCAACACTATAATACATAATTTATCCAGCCAGTAGCAATAATACGATGAATTCAACACTATAATACCTAATTTATCTAACCAGTAGCAATAATTATGATGAATATTATTATCAGTTGGCACCAACTAATTTCTGTTGATTTGATTTATTGTGTCTGTAGGCGCATTATAACGAACCCGGTCCTCTGAATAACTACCACAACCAACATATCATTATGATTTGTAATTCGGGTGAGTGTGTGTGAGCGAACCATGGTAATAATATAGATCAGTGTGTGACATGCTATTTGATAGTACAAGTTTCTCATCAGAGTCGCCCATTGAACTCAACTGATATGAACCACTTTCTAGCAGTGAAAATTTGAATACTTGAAATTGTCTAACGGTTATGACAAGCAACTAATATTGTGTAATACCTGTTGACTTATTCTCCATTGAATCGATTTTCAAAACTGAAGATAGACTGTAGAGTATCATAATTCAATCAGAATTATTATTAAACGAAGTGCCAATTAAAATTCTGTAAAATTCCCGGGCTGACAAATAATTCGTTCAATAATAATATTATTAATTAATTGACCGAGCGAAGTGAGGTCTCAGATTCAAGTTGACGGTTTGGCATTTCTCTTAATATTTGAATGTTTATATGTTGCGCATTTACAGCGAAACGCAGTAATAGATTCTCATGAAATTTGACAGGTATGTTCCTTTTTTAATTGAGTGTCGACGTATATACAAGGTTTTTGGAAATTTTGCATTTCAAGGATAATATAAAAGGAAAAAGGAGCCTCCTTCATACGCCAATATTAGAGTAAAAATCAGACTATAGAATTATTCATCATAAATCAGCTGACAAGTGATTACACAGATGTGTGGAGAAGCCAGTCTATTGCTGTATTTCCGTAAGGTCTGTAGTTTGAAACAGGTACTTGTGGATGAGAATACTGCGTGAGGTCTTCTGTTCACAGAACTACTAGTTAGCATTTTAGCAAATTCAACTTCCAATTTATTTCCATCTTTAATTCAATCATGTTAATTTCTCCAAAATCTTCCTCTACTCTTTTGTGAAGGAAATAGAGAATGCTAAAGATTATAAAGTCTGGGGATATAGTGAGGTTCACGTTAGAAAAGTGTTGGGAAAAGATAGAAGAACAGCGATGCCAATTCTCTGCCATGCCACTGTCTTCCATATAGGAGATGGCTGATACCGGTATATATCACATGTAATATTAACTATACCTATTCATAGCACTTATTGAAAATGATGAATTGTATATAAGCCAATATTAATAATTTAACTATTCATAGCCCCCACTTATTAAAAACGATAAATTGTATTTTTAAGTCAATATTAATTTTTGAGATTCAGATTGGATATTTTATTAATCTATTACATTTCTACATAGTAGAAAAGCGATCTGAGAAAGTTGCTGAGCTAGAAAAGGACAGCGCTATCTGCTTTGTCCAATGATAGACAAGGATAGCAGCACAAATGTCAATGGAATACTGCTTTTATAATTTGGTCTTCACTATTAATAGTACCTAGTGTAGTCTGTAGTGATATCTGTAGATATTGTATTTCAGTAGTGTATCAGAAGTATTGTATATTTTGTAGTGTTCAGAATATTGTAGTGTAGTTCTACAATAGTAGTTAGTAGTAGTGTCGTTCTATAATGTTTATTAATAGTTTAATTAATTTTGACCTCAACGTTTGCTCTATTACTCTAAAGGTGCGTACAGACAGATATTCGCGCCGCGAACAAGAGCAATTCACTTTTAATCATCTGACTATATCTGTATTTTTACAGAAACGGTAAGATACAGATATAAAAAGCTTGGCATCAGCTGATTAAAAGTGAATTGCTCATGTTCTCGGCGCGTAAATCTATACGCACCTTTATAAGTTAACTTAAAACTCTAGGGGCCTAGTAGTGAAACTAAGTTTAGTGAAACTAAACTCTCCACTCTTCATCAATCATCACTCAAGTTTAGTGAAACTAAAGGAGCCTGAGAAATCCTCTCAAGTCATGATTCATATCACTAATGAGCCCCCGGGCTTAAGAACTCGCTTAAAATGACACTGACGATATTATGTCAGCTGTTCTATTGGAAGCAATGGAAACTTAAGAGGAATAGTTGAAGTTGCATTGACCTCATCCCAGCTAACAGTTGATTTGTAATTTGTGATGATAATTTTCTACAATTATTTTTTCCTACAGTTACGTTGGAAAGTGGCCATTGCTGCACTGATTACAGAACGCAAAGAATCACTTTTCCGCTCTAGTGCGGGAAAAATTTTTCCGCACTCCAGATTTGCAACATGGCAACGCAAAATACTTAGTAGGTTATATGGAGCAACAGTGCAGCAAAATCAAAATGAAGTTGGTAACAGTGACTGCTGTGGCTGCTATAGTGAGCAGAGGTGCAACGAAGCACAACGCGCTAATTATTATTCATTATATATTAAACCAAGGACAACAAGGACTTTAGGATTTTAGAATTAAGGTTTTTATCAATAATAAAATTATACAGAAAAACATTTGATGGATTTCAGGCAATTTTACCCATAATTACCCACTTTTCATATTCAATGGTAACTGTAGGAAAAACTTAATGTGAAATACGTGCGCAAAGTTCCACTGCTGCACTCAAGAAACCATTCCGCCCTCGCCTACGGCTCGGGCGTAAACGTTTCTTTCGGTGCAGCAAACTGTCACTTTGTGCACTAGTTGCACAAATAACTATTATGAACTCTCAACGTTATCCTGCTATATCCTCAAAAAAAAACAGATGATGAGTCGATTTCTTTGACCAAGGAACTCGATCCTTAGGAGCTCGACTCCTACATGCCAGTATCAGTGAATTTGACCGGTGCAGTGAGAATATTATTCCTATCAGTTCTAATGTGACCATACATACTCGCTAGGTCGGGCTGAGTGTGAACAGTCTCATTATAACCTATTGAAACTCCACATAGCGAATGAAAGTGCATATGAATTAGGCATGTTTATATTAGGAATGATTTCTGTCTGATATTGTCTACAAAAAGTTGTTTCACCTCAAGTTTTTTGTGAAGGTCATTTTCCCAACGGCAATGTTATACAGCAAGGCTGGTCATTAGCATATGTAAACAAACCTCAGGCAAATTAAAGTTTTGAACCAGTTTCTATAGGTTGTTGAACTTTTTGGGCATTTCGTTGCAATCAGGATGTTTTGATATAGAGTCAGGTCCATATTATAATGACAGTATCCAATTAACATTGGTGTTGCAATTCTTGTTATTCTATCATTCGACAAAGCAGATAGCACCACCGTCACAAATTTGGAAATATGATTTTCCTACAGTTACGTTGAAAAGTGGCCATTGCTGCACTGATTACAGAACGCAAAGAATCACTTTTCCGCTCTAGTGCGGGAAAAATTTTTCTGCACTCCAGATTGCAACATGGCAACGCAAAATACTTAGTAGGTTATATGGAGCAACAGTGCAGCAAAATCAAAATGAAGTTGGTAACAGTGACTGCTGTGGCTGCTATAGTGAGCAGAGGTGCAACCAAGCACAACGCGCTAATTATTACATTATATATTATAACCAAGGACAACATTTTTATTCAATTTGACAATAAATTAAAGTTTTTATCAATAATAAAATTACACAGAAAAACATTTGATGCATTTCAGGCAATTTTACTCATAATTACCCCTTTTCATATTCAATGGTAACTGTAGAAAAACTTAATGTGAATACGTGCGCAAGTTCCTCTGCTGCACTCAAGAAACCATTCCGCCCTCGCCTACGGCTCGGGCGTAAACGTTTCTTTCGGTGCAGCAAACTGTCACTTTGCGCACTAGTTGCACAAATAACTATTATTAACAGTTTTTTGCGTTCCGAAGTATTTGCGAGGAGTAGGCTGCAAACCCAAAGCCTCAACCCCCAACCTGGAGGACCAGTCCTCTATTTCAAGAGGAGAATAAAGGTGAAAAAGAAGAATAAAGAGGAATATGGCCAAGGAAAGCCGATAGACAGAAAATAGAAAGAAAGAATGGCACAAAGCTAGGTCAATCGAAAAAGTGCCATTCTAGAATTGAAAAAGTTCCAAAGCATATTAGAAGAAGAAGAAGAAGAAGAAGAAGAAGAAGAAGAAGAAGAAGAAGAAGAAGAAGAAGAAGAAGAAGAAGAAAAGAAGAAGAAGAAGAAGAAGAAGAGAAGAAGAAGAAGAAGAAGAAGAAGAATAAGAAGAAGGAAAGAAGACTAAGAAGAAGAAGAAGAAGAAGAAGACGAAGAAGAAGAAGAAGAAGAAGAGAATAAGAAGAAGAAGAAGAAGAAGAAGAAGAAGAAGAAGAAGAAGAAGAAGAAGAAGAAGAAGAAGAGAAGAAGAAGAAGAAGAAGAAGAAGAAGGGTTTTGGAAGAAGGGCTTTGGAAAGGGGGGTCCCTTTTAGTCCCCTCCTACGACAAGCAGGGATACTATGGGGATATTCTGGTTTCTAACAAATTATTGAGTTCAATGTTCGACTCAAAAACTCCCCCAACCCACAGGGGGCGATCCCTTCAACGGATGGCGTGTTGAGTGCGGGAAACGGCCGGGAAGGCTGTAAAAACCCGCGTATAAGGTATAAGGTAAGGTGATTGATTAACAAAATATTCATATTTTGTTAAACATTATTATTGTGAATATTATTCAAATGTTTCTATTATAGAAATTCATTATCAAATCATTGAAAATATATTTTCTTAGCAGATGAAATATACTTCATCATTTTTAATAAGAATGAACACTTTATATTACATCATGTATACCGGTATCAGTTATCCTCTACAGAAGGCAGTGGAAAGGCAGAGAATCGGCAACACTGTTCTCCTATCGTTCTCCACTGCCATTAGAACGTGAACCTCACTATTATATAGTAATATAGAGCGTTGCAAGTTTGATCTACTTTTGCTACACCGCTCATAGGTTTTGAATGAAAAAGACTAAGATATTGTCAAAAAACCACTGATTTATTGAAATTAGAAAGACCGGTTTCGGTTTTTACACCATTGTCAATCTCTGATAAACAATGATCAGAGATTGACAATGGTGTAATAACCGAAACCGGTCTTTCTAATATCAATAAATCAGTGGTTTTTTGACAATTTCTTAGTCTTTTTCATTCAATATGAATAATTACCACAATATCAACTTCTCAACTACACAAAAAGCTCATAGGTTTCATCCCCGAATCTTAGGGCATTTATTGTATCAGAAATGCATGACAAAGGATGCATCAAGAATGAAGTATGAAAGTCGAATTTCATCGTAATTAGAAACAAATCTTTGAAAATCAGTTTTGAGCTTAGAAAATCATATTTGAAAAAGAAGTTGGGAATTCAAAAAGTTTACGTGCTCAATAAATAAATTATGCATAAATCAAACAAACTTTTCATTCATTCTAGTAATTCATTCGAAAACGACGTCGAACAGTGTTGCAAGTCAATAAGAATGATACTACACTCCTTTACAACATAACACCGAATTTTGTGTATTTTTGATAGATTTACAACTTTTAAATATTATAATATGGCTTGTTTGGGAGAATTTATAGTTGTTTTAGTATCATGAGAGTGGAACTTGACTCACGATCGGATTGCAGAAATATTTGAAAAGATTGTCTCATCTTTGACAAGTTTGGGATTTTATTGACTCGCTGTATGCTATCAGAATTTCAATGCTAGTGAATAAATGAATGAATTATTGTTCAATAATTCCAGTGAAAACAAGATGGATAACCAACAACGAAATGAATGAATGAAATATTTGGGTCACAATTTTTATCATGTATTATAGTATTATCAAACTCACAGCGTGGGGTTCTATATTTCTTCTTCTTCTTCTTCTTCTTTCTTCTCTTCTTCTTCTTCTTTTTCTTCTTCTTCTTCTTCTTCTTCTTCTTCTTCTTCTTCTTCTTCTTCTTCTTCTTCTTCTTCTTCTTCTTCTTCTTCTTCTTCTGTATCTTGTATCTCATTCCTATAGTGAGGTCCACGTTATAATGACAGTGTTTGATTAAGATCGGTGTTGCTATCCTTTTCTATCATTCAACAAAGCAGATAGCGCTATCCTTCTCTAGCTCTGCAGCGTTGCTAGATCAGTTTTTTAAATGTGGAAATATATTTTATTAACAAATTATTTAATCTCAATTATGAGAATTTATTATCCTAACATTGAGAGCTAAATTTTCTTGATGAATGAAATATAATTGGTTATATCGAACAAGAAGGAACCGTTAATATTAAATCCAATTCACCAGTATCAGCCTTCTTCAATGAAATAAGGCAGTGGTAAGGCTGAGAATTGGCAACACTGTTATCTTACCTTCCTCCACTGTCATTACAACGAGGATTTTATTTTTTGAAGATTGGAATCTAAGTTTTCTTGATCAATAGAATAGAATTAATTATATCAAACAATAATGAACAGTTAAGTTATTAATAATTTGATTGTATGGTATTTGATGTTGTGGTATTTCTCCATAATTGAAAGAATAAACATATTAGTTCAGCTGCAGATGTGGTAGGTGTTACCATGAAACCTGGTTCTGTATTATGAATTAATTTTCGAATAAATAAAAGTGGTATCGACAATATCAAAGTCTTATTCTTATTCTTTGAGTTGAGTTATTTATTATACTAGTTTCAGCTTTCATAAATAAGGCAGAGAATCGGCAACACTGTTCCCCTAACTTTCTCCACTGCCATTACAACGTGGACCTCACTATAGGATCTTCAATGCTGAACTATCAATAGACCCTAAAAAATGTCATCCTTCACTAGATTTAGGAGCTAATGACCAATTATGTTGTGCTTTTGAATAGATTTTCAATTCAATTTATTTTTTCCTTCTAAATACAATTCAAAGCAGTTACATAGAATCTTGAGCAATAAAGTTTATACAATTCAAGAAATGATATAATATACTTACTAAAAACAAACAACAAAATATAGAACTATACTAAACAATAGAACTCTTGAGCTATCACAATTTTATTCATGTATAAAATTCTTGTATCAGATAGGAAAGAGCTTACATAGGCAACAAAGGCCTGTGCGTAGCTCGAGTTATCGTAACAATATGTGTTATATCTATAATTATAAAGAGAGATCTCAATTTTTATTAGAGATCTAAACTACATTAAATAATTTTCAATTATGAAACTATAATCCCCATGCATTAAGAAGGGATAAAAAAAGTGGAAAACTAAATTATAAATAACTTTAAATTCAGAAATAAAAGATGATGAAAACCAAGGATTAGCGAGGAAGGCTACAATTTAAATAACAAATTCAAGTCAGGAAAACAGATCAGACAAGCATGACAGAACTGAAAAAAAAAATCTCTCTGAAGGCACCCAAAATGAATCAAACACGCGCACCCCCAGTAACAATGAGTGAGACGGCATTATCCTCACTGATATGAAACAGCCAGTTCTTCAAGTGCCACTTGAACGCAGAGTTCGAAACTACATCCAACAATCTATTCTGGTTGGAACGGAGAAGGAAATTTCGGAATAAAATATGAGAAATGTAAAAGCAATTTGTCATTGAAAACGATCTTGTTTGTAGAATAGTAGAAACATTTAAATGATTCCTCGTATTTTAAGCACTCAGTTTATTTGTAATTGATGTCAAAGTAGCATGTTAACCGATCAATGCATGACATGTTACATGTACATTAGCATCGAATAAGGCAAGAAGTGACTTCACCTGTTTTTTATGGCCATCTGCGAATTCTCTCGTATGTCTTGACCTGAATTGTAATCAAATGCTTTCAGACTTCCAAGAACGGACAGTTTACATTTTTAATCGAGAATTAACATTTTTGTCTACGGTCATTTGTAACTTAATAACAGAGCCCTGTTGCATGAGAAAATACAAGCTATAGTATGTGTAAAATAAGTGGAGACTTAAAATAAGATTAAAATTGAAGAAAATATCAGTTTTTGTGTAGTTGAGAAGTTGATATTGTGGTAATTATTGAATGAAGTAGAAGGTAGAAAGTAGGTACTTTATAAGTATCAATGAATCTGTGGTTTTTGACAATTTCTTCGTCTTTTTCATTCAAAATGAAAATATCAGTGTTGCCAAATTGTGCGAAACTTCAATCTTCGTACAAGTTAATATGACAGGATGTATTCAATTCGACAACCCAGTCGATGCAGAGTTATCATTTTGAATGAATATATATCAAGGCTTGCATGAAAAGATAAAAGTTTTGTACAATAATTATGGCAAAACTGATATTTTTCCCAAATCTCAACTTATTTTACACAGACTATAAATATTCGGGAATTTTCTATTCTAATAACCAGATGACTACTATAGTTATTTGTGCAACTAGTGCGCAAAGTGTCAGTTTGCTGCACCGAAAGAAACGCGGAATGGTTTCTTGAGTGCAGCAGAGGAACTTTGCGCACGTATTTCACATTAACTTTTTCCTACAGTTACCATTGAATATGAAAAGTGGGTAATTATGGGTAAAATTGCCTGAAATCCATCAAATGTTTTTCTGTGTAATTTTATTATTGATAAAAACCTTAATCCTAAAATCCTAAAGTCCTCGTTGTCCTTGGTTATAATATATGATGAATAATAATTAGCGCTTTGTGCTTGGTGCACGTCTGCTCACTATAGCAGCCCAGTCACTGTTACCAACTTCATTTGATTTTGCTGCACTGTTGCTCCATATAACCTACTAAGTATTTTGCGTTGCCATGTTGCAAATCTGGAGTGCAGAAAAATTTTTCCCGCACTAGAGCGGAAAAGTGATTCTTTGCGTTCTGTAATCAGTGCAGCAATTGCCACTTTTCAACGTAACTGTAGGAAAATATTATTAGTTAGTATTTTCTCATACAATAGACGAACCCAGGAATATACTCAGCTGTCACTTCAATCTCATCAGTTTTTAGGAACGATTTTTAGGAACGCTCTTGGCCAATCACGATTTGGCTGCATGACAACCAATCAAAACGATTCTAGTACCTGGATTAACGATTTTGTTTGGCTTCAAAAATTACTTGAGAAAGACGTTTTCATAAGCTATCTTTCAACCAATGAATATTAAAAGGGCTAAGCCTGTTGGTCCTTTTTTGATCATGAATTTGATTTGTGTATATGGAATTTCGATAAATAAATTAATATATTCGATCAGCAAATTCTGATGAATTGTTGTGTCTTCAAACTTGTTTTTTCAAATACTATGGTACTGTATTTTTACTTCAAGATACTTGGGCATGTGTAGTAGGGGAAATTATAATGAGACATACAATTTAAAATGGTGCATACAAAAACTGGTACTGTAGATGATATTTAATCTGTAGTATTCATGGTATATATATTATATATATCTATATATATATATATATATATATATATATATATGAAAGCGAAATGGCACTCACTGACTGGACTGACTGACTCACTCACTCACTCGCATAACTAAAAATCTACCGGACCAAAAACGTTCAAGTTTGGTAGGTATGTTCAGTTGGCCCTTTAGAGGGGCACTAAGAAATCTTTTGGCGATATTTTACCTCTAAGCGTGGTTTTTAAGGGTTTAAAGTTCGTCTTTTAGCATGTATATTCTTCTTATTCCAATCTTAAAATTATAATTGAAATGTCCATACCATATGTTAATATAGAACTATAATCTAGAGAGAGGACCTCTCCGAAACAGTTGTTCTGGAAACCAAACTAAAAATTTTGTCAGGTTGGCATTAAATTGAGTTAACTTTGTTAGTTTGGCACCAAGTTGAAGATTAAAATACATTTATCCAGGACCTATTCAGGAGGTCCTGATTTATCGCGGAAAAATTGATTGGGTACTGCTACTTCAATCAGACCTATTCCTGGGAATATTAAATTAGTAGCTGTCAGGCTTGCTTCGCTCGCCATATCCGTTTAGCCAGTCATTTAGTCTGGACCCCCGACTGGATCGTCCTAAAATATGACATAACATTTCAAATTTGGTAGGTGTGTTCAGTTGGCCCTTTAGAGGCGCAATAAGAACGGATTTGGAAAAATTTCCAAAGATACGCCCAAAATCTGCGTTTTTTAGAGTTTTTTCAGCTTTATCGAGAACAAATAAACAGAAAATGTTCAAATTTACTACAGAAGCTCAGCTGGGGTGCAATAATGTTGTGTTAGAAGGAATTTGAAATATAACGCCAAAGATACGCCCAAAATTAGCGTTTTCTCAGCTTTTCTGCGTTTCCTCACGTTTTTCAATAATTGATGGAAATATATTTAAGGAAATTCAGTACAGAGGTTTAGCTGAAGCGGAAGAATTTTTTTCGCCAAAGATACGTCGATATAGTAACAGGTGTTTTTCGAGATCAAATTGACATAATAAGTTCAAATTCGGTACAGAGGTTAAGCTGAGGTCTACATGCAGGCGAGCGAAGCCAGCCCGCTGATCTCATTTTTGGACGATCCAGTCGGGGGTCCAGGGGGCGGAGCTCCCTGGCTAGACGGATATGGCGAGCGAAGCGAGCCTGACGGCTAGTTCAATTTATATAATATTCATTTCAATTCTTCCCCCAGATTATTCACTCACATCGCTTTTACAGCATGAAAATGGTATTGATCAATTCATGAACAATGTCTCATACTTTTAGGCTACCCTCGCTTTTTATCCTCATAACAGATGATAAACCCATTCGTCATTCTCGTCCAATGAGTCTATTGAATCAGTTTATTGGAATAATATCTAGAATATTATTCTAAATATTTGTAAACGATTTATTGGATGGCTGAAAAGTCGGGATTGAAGTGAATAAGTAGTAGGATTGCAAGTTAACAATTTTATATTATATTTGACCGAGCGAAGTGAGGTCCAAGATTCAAGTCGACGGTTTGGCATTTCTCTTAATGTTTAAATGTTTATATGTTCATATGTTTATATGTTGCGCATTTACGGCGAAACGCGGAAATAGATTTTCATCAAATTTGACAGGTATGTTCCTTTTTAAATTGCGCGTCGACGTATATACAAGGTTTTTGGAAATTTTGCATTTCTTGTTTATCTGCTTTAATTTTATAGTCTTCCCGTTAACGTAATTTTGTCATTTTCTGTGTTTTTCGAACCTCTGTGTCTAATTAAATATTAAAACGCGTGGAAAAATTCCCATGGTGGACTTTTCCTTATTGGCACAGGATTGGTTCTTGCCCAAATCACGTGGTTCTTATTCTCAGAAGAAGACCAGGTGATTTCCGCTTTTTGGGAAGAAGAGACACGCCTTCTGAGAATCGAATTATCAGGACCCGTTTAATGTGTCCTATTAAATTAATGTTTAAATGTTAAATGTAATATATCCAGTGTGTTAAATGTGTAGCTCCTCGGTAGTCTTGTGCTCTTAAATTAAATTGGAAGGCAAGTTCAATTGTATAAGCTTATTCCTGAGGAAGAATTGTGAAACTAAATCCTGGATGTCGCCATTCCACGCCAGATCTTCAAGTGAAATAAAATTATTAAGTGAATTGGGGCCCCACGATCGAGTTGGTGAGCGAAAATACTTATTCTATCCAATCAGTGAATTGAGAAAGCTACAATTTTCTATCAATTAATATTGTGAAAGAGTGCAGGACTATATCCTCCTATAATACCGTGTACACCCTATTAAAATCCTAATTGCACTATTACCAAGAACATTCATATTATTATCTCATATCAAGAACATTTATTACCAAATTTTGAAAACTCTATTATTCCAATTGTCATTATTAAATTAATTATTATATTTGATTCTTAACGATTATAATCATCAATAAATTTGCATAATTGTTAACCAGTTTCAGTAATTTCTCTAATTAGATCCTGCCAGTTCGGTCTATAATTACCATATTGGTTTCCCTGTAGGAATATTTCAGGTATTGGAATATCAATATTGAATTTACTTGTTATTCATAAGAAATAAATTACATCGCTGTGCTCGGGTTTGAATTGCCTGGAGATATTGGTAGGCTATACGCCTGATTCTCAGGCAGTTTATATCATAGTACGGCGGAAATATTATTTCTTGTGGAATTGTAGGATATTCTGGACGGGTGTAGGCAGCTCTGCCGGCTGATTTTTTATCCGAATTACAGGTGTTAAGCGTCCAGAGACTCTTGCGAATCCACAAGATTGGCAAAAAGGAAAAAGGAGCCTCCTTCATACGTCAATATTAGAGTGCAAATCAGACTATAGAATTATTCATCATAAATCAGCTGTCGAGTTGACTACAAATAGCATGCCATGACGCATGCAATTCAATATCTCAATGTAACTTGGTAAAAAACAGCTGTGTAGACTATAAATTGCATGCCTCATTGAATGCAATTTCTATGCACTATTTAATTGGATGCAAAGAACTTATAATAGCTCGTATGGGCGGCTAGATGACTTCTGGTTTTCTCGCGCTAAATTCCGGGAAGCGTTATATGATAATTAAATCTTGTGTAAGCATGATCTGATCGAATAAATAGTTTGTGTTTCAGTGTGGATGTGCTTATGGTTTAGGACGTCGTAATAATTGCGCGAGGTCTACTGTTCACAGAACTACTAGTATAGCATCAGGATCGTTTCAATTGGAGACTTAGATCAAGGAGAGCCTACCCCAAATAATGGGAGAAAGGCAAGGAGGAAGAAGAAGATTATATTATATAGCATCGGTTCGAAGCTAGAGAAGGATAGCGCTCTTTGCTTTGTCGAATGATAGACAAGAATAGCAGCTCCAATGCTAAACAGATACTGTCATTACAACGTGGACCTCACTATATAGCTGTCATCATCAATTTCACTGATTTAATAATGTGAAATTCACTATGGATGAGTAATAGGAACGTGTTTTGGCATCGATTGCATTAAACTGCTACCTGTACAAACTGTTGGTGCTCGAATATCTTGTGCGATCTACATTAGGTAACTCTGCTCTGAATAGTCAATCGGTCACATTGTTCCCATTACAGTGTTGGAGAATTGTCGTATGCAACTTCACTGTCGACTTGCTTCTGCTTTGGATTGAAAGAGAGAGATATTGCGAAAAACAAACGAGACATTGGGTGAGTGATAGAGACAGACAAGAAGAAGAAGAGTGAGTGGTATAGAGAAGTAGAAGTAGAAGTAGAAGTAGAAGTACAAGTAGAAGTAGAAGTAGAAGTAGAAGTAGAAGTAGAAGTAGAAGTAGAAGTATAAGTAGAAGTATAAGTAGAAGTAGAAGTAGAAGTATAAGTAGAAGTATAAGTAGAAGTAGAAGTAGAAGGTAAGTAGAAGTAGAAGTAGAAGTAGAAGTAGAAGTAGAAGTAGAAGTAGAAGTAGAAGTAGAAGAAGAAGGAGAAGAAGAGAAGAAGAAGAAGAAGAAGAAGAAGAAGAAGAAGAAGAAGAAGAAGAAGAAGAAGAAGAACAAGAACAAGAAGAAGAAGAAGAACAAGAAGAAGAACAGGAAGAAGAACAAGAAGAAGAAGAACAAGAAGAAGATGAAGAAGAAGAAGAAGAAGAAGAAGAAGAAGAAGAAGAAGAAGAAGAAGAAGAAGAAGAAGAAGAAGAAAGAGGAAGAAGAAGAAGAAGAAGGAAAAGAAGAAGAAAGAGAGGATTGAGACAATGAGTGAGTGGTGTAGAGAAAGGGGAAGAGTGATTGGTTTAAAGAAAGAGAGGGAGTTGGATACTGAAACTAATATCAAAGATGTACAAACAAAAAAGAGAAATTATTGATAAAATGAAGAGAGTTAGTGAGTGATAGAGAAAGAGAAAGGGTAAGTGAGATGTAGAAAGAGAAAGAGTAATTTTAACAAACCAGGAAAACAGTGAGTAAGGGTGAGTGAGTGAATGATATAGACAGAGAGGAGAGAGTAAGTGAGTGGAAGAGAAAAAGAGAGTAAATTATACAAACATGAAATGGAAGTTGAGGAGAACAAGAGATATACAGTGAGTAAGTGATAGAAACAGGAGACAAAGAAAGAGTGAGTGAGTGGTAGAGAGAGAGAGAGAGAGAGAGAGAGAGAGAGAGAGAGAGAGAGAGAGAGAGAGAGAGAGAGAGAGAGAGAGAGAGAGAGAGATAGAGTGTGTGTGTGTGTGTGTGTGTGTGTGTGGTGTGTGAATTGTACAAATAGGAGGGAGAAATTGAGAGAAGCAAGCGAAACAGAGAAAAAATGAGTGAATGGTAGAGAGAGAGCGTGAATTGTACAAAAAGGAGAGAGAAATTGAGAGAAACAAACGAAACAGTGAAAAAATGAGTGAGTGGTAGAGAGAGAGAGAGTGATTTGTACAAATAGATAAATTGAGAGAAACAATCGAGAGTGATTGATAGAGACAGAGAAAAATAGGTGAGTGGTAGAGAGAGAGATAAAAATAGTAGATGGATTCTACAAACAGTTACAGAGACTGTGAAGGAGCGATAGGAACAGAGAAAGAGTAAGTGAGAGGTGAAAAGAATTAGAGTAAATTATTCTAACAGGAACAGAGAGCGAGAGTGAGAGAGAGTGAGAGTGAATTTGTGAACGATGTAAATGAAGTGTGTGAGTGAATGTTGAGAGTGAGTGAATGGAAGATGTAAAAATGAAGAGAGAGAGAGAAACAATTGATGATAAGACTCAATAGTGTTTAAAACTTCAAAGGAAATACGTAAGCTCCGCAAATCCAGGTTAGGAGATCTTCCAACCGATAAATCTCTTTTTGGAAATGAAACTTGTCGTGTTTGAGTATATGGACAGGAATAGTTATTTGTGCAACTAGTGCGCAAAGTGACAGTTTGCTGCACCGAAAGAAACGCTTACGGAATGGTTTCTTGAGTGCAGCAGAGGAACTTTGTGCACGTATTTCACATTAAGTTTTTCCTACAGTTACCATTGAATATGAAAAGTGGGTAATTATGGATGAAATTGCCTGAAATGCATCAAATGTTTTTCTGTGTAATTTTATTATTGATAAAAACCTTAATCCTAAAATCCTAAAGTCCTCGTTGTCCTTTGTTATAATATATAATGAATAATAATTAGCGCGTTGTGCTTCGTTGCACCTCTGCTCACTATAGCAGCCACAGCAGTCACTGTTACCAACTTCATTTTGATTTTGCTGCACTGTTGCTCCATATAACCTACTAAGTATTTTGCGTTGCCATGTTGCAAATCTGGAGTGCAGAAAAATTTTTCCCGCACTAGAGCGGAAAAGTGATTCTTTGCATTCTGTAATCAGTGCAGCAATAGCCACTTTTCAACGTAACTGTAGGAAAAGAATATTATCACAAGAAACAGAGTGGACTGAGAAGGCAGATGGGATGAGAATAAGAATAGACAAAAGAAAAAGAACATAGAAGGAAACAAAGAAGGAAGAACACTAGGTCGAGTAGTTTCAATTCAGGATTGTTAATAGATGATGAAGTTAATGATACAGTATCAAATCGATAAAAATTCAAATGATACAGTTCAATCATCAAATAATCAAAGTAACTCACCAGCCCCTAATTAGCCTATTTAAAATGGATGATGATATTGAAGATACAGTATCAAATCGATACAAATTCAAATGATACAGTTCAATCATCAAATAATCAAAGTAACTCACCAGCCCCTAATTAGCCTATTTAAAATGGATGATGATATTGAAGATACAGTATCAATCGATATAAATTCAAATGATACAGTTCAATCATCAATAATCAAAGTAACTCACCAGCCCCTAATTAGCCTATTTAAAATGGATGATGATATTGAAGATACAGTATCAAATCGATAAAAATTCAAATGATACAGTTCAATCATCAAATAATCAAAGTAACTCACCAGCCCCTAATTAGCCTATTTAAAATGGATGATGATATTGAAGATACAGTATCAAATCGATAAAAATTCAAATGATACAGTTCAATCATCAAATAATCAAAGTAACTCACCAGCCCCTAATTAGCCTATTTAAAATGGATGATGATATTGAAGATACAGTACCAAATCGATAAAAATTCAAATGATACAGTTCAATCATCAAATAATCAAAGTAACTCACCAGCCCCTAATTAGCCTATTTAAAATGGATGATGATATTGAAGATACAGTATCAAATCGATAAAAATTCAAATGATACAGTTCAATCATCAAATAATCAAAGTAACTCACCAGCCCCTAATTAGCCTATTTAAAATGGATGATGATATTGAAGATACAGTATCAAATCGATACAAATTCAAATGATACAGTTCATAACAGGCAAATCATCTCCCACTAACTCATCAGCCACACACAATAAGCAATAAAACCCAGGGGTGCCCATAGCATGTTTTGATGTCGCAAGTTGCGACATGAGGCTGAATTTTGGGGGGGGATTTTTGGAAAAAACTACGGAAAATGGGGGGGATTTTTCAATATACAGTTTTTAAGTACTACCTAAATGGATACCAAATTTTGAGAATTTTGTGACATGGACCATTGGGGGGATGGACACCCCTGATAAAACACAATGAGCTTCGGCTGACGTGTGAGTAGGTTAGGTTAGGTTAGGTTAGGTTAGGTTAGGTTAGGTTAGGTTGGGTTAGGTTAGGTTAGGTTAGGTTAGGTTGGGTTAGGTTAGGTTAGGTTAGGTTAGGTTAGGTTAGGTTAGGTTAGGTTAGGTTAGGTTAGGTTAGGTTAGGTTCGGTTAGGTTAGGTTAGGTTAGGTTAGGATCCTTGAATCCGTCCCTTCAAACTTATCAGCCAACCGTATTTTAGCTAGAAAGGGCTGATAGCCGATAGCATAAGCTATGGGGAAAAGATAGCATAAGGAGATATCCCATGGTATAGGGCGTTTGTGTTCCAAATTTCAAGCCCACACTTTGTTAACTGAAGCCGATTACTGTCGATTACTGTCTACTATTTTACTGTTTTGGCCGGTTTTAAGACTGCATGAACGGCGCAGTATGAGAGACTATCATCGTCACATAGCTTCACGAAAAAATAACTACCTACTAGGATTATCAGCTTGAGTTAACATTGAAATTTGTAGCATATACGCCCTATACCATGTGATTTATTATTATTCTATATTTTCTCTATGCCGATAGTCAGCCAACGGTATTTTATCTAGAAAGGACTTCGATATCTTGAATTGCATTTGATCGAAATTGTTCGTGTCGGATTCTTATAGTATAAGGACCTTAAGTTCCAAATTTCAAGTCATTCCGTTAATTGGGAGATGAGATATCGTGTACACAGACACACATACACTCATACACACACACACACATACAGACCAATACCCAAAAACCACTTTTTTGGACTCAGGGGACCTTGAAACGTATAGAAATTTAGAAATTGGGGTACCTTATTTTTTTCGGAAAGCAATACTTTCCTTACCTAATGAGGCAATGAAAGTAAGAATAGCCGACGAAATTTTGTAGTGAGTGAGATATAAGAGGTGAGGAGATGAGAACTATTGTTTCTACAGTTTCAAGTGATGGTTACCATACAACCGGGAATTGAAATGTTGAATCTCATTTAAGTAGTTGGTGAAGTTAAAATCAGGCAGCCTTCAAACTGCAGACTCTAGACTAAGAGCAGGTTACCACAGATCTATTTACGTCTATTATGTTACTCATCCAATCCATGCGATTGGTAATGGGAAAAGATAAAATATATAGAGAGAAATATGCGTATAGAAAAGATACAGACAGAGTATTAAAATAAGGAGACCAAATCTGAATTCAAGTCAAGTATCTGCTAAACATAAACGAGCTCGTATTTTATGAAACAGCTTTACCAGTTCAACAACTTGTGTTCAAATTTCCGGTGACACTCCTCCAGTCACTTCACTTATATCATTTCGCAAAATAAGTTTTCTATCAACATTTTCTTGTTTCAACTACTTGTTCTCTTTACCAATCGGTTCTCTCTTGAAAAATCTATAATCTCTTCATCGATTCATATTTTCTTGATCTTGCTTCACACAATATATTCGCTTTGACAATTCATATTCTCTGTTTATTTTTCCCAAATTCCACTTTCAGAATGGTTTGATTCACACTATATTCTCTTCATCAATATCATTTTTCTCTTGTTTTTAAAGTTCTCTACCAGGACTGCACTCTCCATTAACTTTTCTTGTTTGCCTCAATATTTTATTCATAAGAATTATAATTAGACATATTATTAAACGAAAATTCTAATTAAATGTTGTATCACTGCATAATATAATAAATTGCTGTATAATAATGCATTATTTTCTCCCTGCTATACTTGTTCACATACTAGCAACCTCATGAACTTTTCCTTCTTCACACTTTACTTTTTCATGAAATAGTTATTTGTGCAACTAGTGCGCAAAGTGACAGTTTGCTGCATCGAAAGAAACGTTTACGCCCGAGCCGTAGGCGAGGGCGGAATGGTTTTTTGAGTGCAGCAAACGAACTTTGCGCACGTATTTCACATTAAATTTTTCCTACAGTACCATTGAATATGAAAAGTGGGTAATTATGGGTAAAATTGCCTGAATAATGTAGTAGTGTTTGAATGGCGGGGGGCAGCTGTGTGGTGTGTGCTGTGGTGGCACTGTGCTGTCGCTGTCCTCCATTATAATATATAATGAATAATTAGCGCGTTGTGCTTCGTTGCACCTCTGCTCACTATAGCAGCCACAGCAGTCACTGTTACCAACTTAATTTTGATTTTGCTTCACTAGTGCTCCATATAACCTACTAACTATTTTGCGTTGTCATGCTGCAAATCTGGAGTACGCAAAGTACTCACTTTGCGCACTAGTGCGGAAAAGTGATTCTTTGCAGCCTGCAATCAGTGCACAAATGGTCACTTTTCAGGGTATCTGTAGGAAAATTTATTTTCCCTTGAATAACTTCTCCATATACACGTATTTCTTTCTCTATTCATTGAATAGCATGGTAAGAACCGAGCAACTGTCGCTATCTATTGGCACAATTCAAGAACAGTCCAATCCTGGCCAATAACAAGATAAGCCAGTTACACACACCGATTTTTGGACGTACGATTTTTTTCATCCTTATGATTCCTATCAGAAAATTCCTAACGGAACTTGACAAACATAATCTGTTCAATCTAATAGAATTTATAAGGACGGCAAAAAATCGTACGTCTAAAAGTCGATGTGTGTGTAACTGACTTATCTTATTATTTTCCAGTTGAGAATTGGACTGTTTTTGAATGTGTGTATCACTGGCTATAAATAGCGGAGTTTATAGATTTCTAGAAGGGTGTGGCTTAAAAAACTAAGTCACTTGCAATTGGCCAATTGGCTCCATTCACGGATATTCTCCCCATCCGTGGAAATAAATAGCGGTAGAGAAAGATGATCTTGAAATATTCAATGTGAATAATCTATTGAATTATCAATGATTTATTAACATAATATGTTATAATCATTATTATTATTACAAAATATTATTTAGTTGATAGTATTATTCATCGAAATTCTTATCCATTGCTTACTTGCTATAATACATAATGTATATTATAGAATAATGTATTATTATATTATGGTTACCTCTTCAACTACAATCAACTTCTCTCGCTCTACACAATACTCTCCTATCAAAGTCTATTATCTATACTCTCCTATCTACTCTCCTATTCTTCCCAAAGAATGGACATTGATATGTCCAAAGCTCCGCCAATTTATGTAGATGCATAACAATATGATTATTATCTATAGTTATTATAATATTACAAATTGCTTTTTCATATCATATACAGTTCAATAGTTATTTTCTTAGTCTATATTATGTAAATTCATCTATGATTTTGCTGTATTGTAAGCTATTGTATATAAGTGTATAAGCCAGTATATATTGTAATCTACATAAATAAAGTACTCAATCAATCAATCAATCAAAATTATTCTCCTTTGCTCTACTTTTCATTTCTTTCTATCGAAATTACTTCTCCTCCAACGTCTCCAAACAACAGTATTCACATTCTGCATCAACGTTTTGCTTCATCAATATTATCTTCCCATACTCATTAAGAATTCCATTGAAAAGTCTAAAAATATATATTGAAAAATCTAATCAATAAATAGAATAAAAATATTCTTAAAAATAAAAATCCATTTTCCATTAAAAAGCCTATTCCATAGTATTCTCTTGTTTCTTCCAGCATTCTCTCCATCAAAGTTATCTTTTCATGATTCACCTGATCATAGATTTACAATATTCCACATAATATCATCCCTTTAAACCTTTTTTGAGATCGTCTTAATCGAAATTTCACTTTGACAGCAGCTTCACGAACTTGTCTAGTTTCACCAATTTTCGCTTTCAAAAATCTCGATCAATCTCCCTCTGTGTCTCTGTTCATCAGCCATTGTATTTTGATACTTCTCGTACACCACCAAACGTTGCTTCCTAATTCTCAATCTTTTGATGAAAAAACTGGGATGTTGTCAAAAATATCACATATTTATTGTAAAATAACAAACATATTTCGACACCAATGGTGTCATCTTGAATAAGTGATATCATAGAGAAACAATAGCTTGATATAGCTCAATAGCTCAAGATATTGTTTCTCTATGGTGATATGCTTGACAACATCCCTGTGTTTTCATTATACATACACTAGCCGTCAGGCTCGCTTCGCTCGCCATATCCGTCTAGCCAGGGGGCTCCGCCCCCTGGACCCCCGACTGGATCGTCCAAGAATGAGTTCAGCCGGCTCGCTTCGCTCGCCTGCATTTTTCATTTGAGCATTTTTTATCATATGTTAGGACATATCAGTCGGGGGTCCAGAAACGTCTGGCCAACGGATATAGCGAGCGAAGCGAACCTGACGGCTAGTAATAATATTCCCAGGATTGAAGTAGCAGTGCCCAATCAATTTTCCGCGATAAATTCATTTAATCTTCAACTTGGTGCCAACCTAACAAAGTCAACTCAACTCAACTTAATGCCAACCTGACAAAATTATTAATTTAGTTGCCAGTTACAACTGTTTCGAAGAGGTATTCTATCTAGATTATAGTTCTATAGTAACATATGATATGGAAATTTCAATTATAATTAAGAGATTGGAAAGAAGAATATACATGCTAAAAGACGAACTTTAACCCTGAAAACCACCCTTAGAGTTGAAATATCGCCAAAAGATTTCTTAGTGCGCCTCTAAAGGGCCAACTGAACATACCTACCAAATTTGAACGTTTTTGGTCCGGTAGATTTTTAGTTATGCGAGTGAGTGAGTGAGTGAGTGAGTGAGTGCCATTTCGCTTTTATATATATAGATTGATACATACAATATCACTCTCAACTATGAAAAACTATGAAAAATTATGGAAAGATATCAAATCAACATCATATAATCAACAAATCATATCATCTCAACAGAAACAGTATCTGAAGTCTCAATCTTTTCTCCAATTCCTCTCAATTCTCTTCCTTTCTGTGTATCTGTTCATCTTTTCATCTATCGACTTATTTTGTAAACTTTCAACTTTCTTGTGATCTTTCCCGGTTTCATCAATCCTCGCCTCTCATCTCTCGACCAATTCCTCTTTTGTTTGACCCTGTTTTATCGGACAGCTTATTTTGTAAACGTTCATCTTGACCTGCTTTTTCTCGTGAGAATTAAACGGCGAATTTGTCTTCAATGAAGGAATCGTTCTGTCAAGGTCACGCATGGGAGATCCAATGACAGGTGAGATTGAGAGAAGTTTGTCAACAACTGTGTTGATTCAGAGATGTCAATGAAAAGTTGTAAAGGTTGACATGCTTATCACCCTTGATAGTCAGTTTATTACCGCCATTACAGTTTTTATTCCATGACTTAATTACGATCTGCTACTGGGTTTTCAGATGCAGTAATTAATCTTTTTAATTACTTCTTCCTCAAAGTTTAATGGTATCTTTTTATTTCAACTCGTTTCTAATAATTACGAGTAGGTACTGGATCTAACTACCACGAAGAGTGGTAACTACTGCCGAAGACCCTTGATTCTACATAAAACAAAAAATGTCCAGTAAAATTTTTTTATATCAACCTTAGTTTTCCAGATCTTCAATTTTTAATCTTTGAAAAACGTCATTAACTGGAGAACTATCAATCAAAATCTGAATCCAAGGATATAGTTGGGAAGAAGACGGAATTTCCAATGAGATCCATATAGTTTTTACTTTCCTTGCCCTTTTACCATAGGTAAGGAAAGTATTGCTTTCCGAGAAAAATTAAGGTACCCACATTTCTGAATTTCTATACGTTTCAAGGTCCCCTGAGTGCAAAAAAGTGTTTTTTGGGTATTGGTGTGTATGTGTGTGTGTGTGTATGAGTGTATGTGCGTCTGTGTACACGATATCTCATCTCCCAATTAACGGAATGACTTGAAATTTGGAACTCAAGCTCCTTACACTATAAGGATCCGACACGAACATTTTCGATCTAATGCATTTCAAGATGGCGGCTAAAATGGCGAAAATGTTGTCAAAAACAAGGTTCTTCGCGATTTTCTCGAAAACGGCTCCAACGATTTTGATCAAATTCATACCTAAAGAAGTCATTGATAAGCTCTATCAACTGCCAAAAGTCCTAGATCTGTAAAAATTTCAGGAGCTATCTATGCAAAGTTCGATACCTTTTAGATTCTCAAGTATCAGGCTTCAGATACAATTTAAACAAAAAATTTCGAGTGGAAAAGATTGAGCATGAGAATCTCTACAATTAATGTTCAATTACATTTTCACCTAAAATTGAAAATAAGCTCGAAATTCGAGAAAATGTGATTATTTGAATTGCTAACTGTTGACAACTGTTGATTCTATTAAATCATTCACTATAAAAAGATAGCAGACTTCGTGTGTCTGCAGCGCTATTGTCCTGTCACCAGCTGGCTCAGATCTTAGAAAAGTAGACTTGAGATGCGCAGGAATCAGTTCAACTGACTAGCGTCAGTTGATAAATTTTCATAACGGCAAGGAAAGTTGTGTGAGTGCACAACACCAGATTTGTTCTTTTTATTTGTTGTTTTTGTGTTTTTTGTGAACTGAAAAAAAACATTCAAGACATTATGTGGGTCTATCTATAATGGAGGAAGAGCTAACTTCATAACTTTCTTACTCATGACATTCACCATTACACATATGATACAGTATCAACACAATAAGATACAGTATCAACACATATGATACAGTATCAGCAATTTATTGCATAGCAAGACACAGGCTGGCTTGTAGCTAAGATAACCTTAAAGTTCTCTTCTCCCATCTTATTACACGACTTCTAAATTTTTGATATGGGGCCAACAATTTTTACAATCCTTATCAGTAACGGATCGCATATTTTCTTCCACTAAATCAGTGTCATCAGACTTGAATTTTCAAATTTTGCAACTAAGTATGTCGATGAAATCGATAAAAAGGTCAGGTCGCGTTGGGTAAGGTAAGTTACGTTTTGATTGAAATATTCCTGACATCCACTTACGTCGCGAATAAGTTTGAATACATTAGTGCCATAACAGTTAGTGACGTATCCCATTCATCCTCTGTACACGTTGTCGACATTTCCATTTTATGTTTGTTTACGTTGGAGAATGAGTTATTTTTGAAATGTCAATCGACAAAACATTAAGTGAACATTTGACATGTAGTAAGTGCTCTTCCATGTAAAATCTAATGTATGTTAATATGTTGTCTGGGTTGTACTCATGTTATAAAATGATATTAATTTTTTAGATGGGCTCAAATTGATGAATCAGATGCCGATATAGTAGTATATCTTATCATATAAATACTATGAGAAGAAAGAGAAATTAAATATTGTTATCACACTGCAACATCATCAAATAGATTTTCTACCGTAATAATAATTATATTGTTGTGTTTAACGATAATAAAGGGTAGGGGTGCTGTTAAATAGTTTTTTTACTTTCCTTGCCCTATGAAAGGGCAAAGGGCTTACCATAGGTAAGGAAAGTATTGCTTTCCCAAAAAAATTAAGGTACTCTAATTTCAAGTTTTCTATACGTTTCAAGGTCCCCTGAGTCCAAAAACCTGATTTTTGGGTGTTGGTCTGTATGTGTGTATGTGTGAACACGATAACTCCATTCCTAATCAACCGATTGACTTGAAATTTGAAACTTAAGGTCCTTATACCATGAGGATCCGACAATAAGAAGTTAAATAAAATTCAAATCAAGATGGCGGAAAAAATGGCGGATAATTACTAAAAAACCATGTTTTTCACGGTTTTCTCGAAAACGACTCTAACGATTTTCTTCAAATTTATACCATGGATAGCTATTTACGAGCCCTATCAACTGACATGAGTCTCATTTCTTGGGAAATTGCAGGAGCTCCGTAATATTCTTGAGAAAATGGCGGATAGTCACTAAAAAAACCATGTTTTTCACGGTTTTCTCGAAAACTGCTCTAACAATTTTCATTAAATTTATACCATGGATATTAATGAATATTCATGAGCCCTATCAACTGACATGAGTCTCATTTCTGGGAAAATTGCAGAAGCTCCGTGATATTATTGAGAAAAATAGCAGATAATTACTAAAAAACCACGATTTTCTCAAAAATGACTTGACCGATTTTTAGATTATATTTGTATTTTTACATATGATGATACACACATAAGGTTTAAGGCTACTGGTTAATTGTATGGAATTCTCATTCTTATTCATAATTCTTTCTCATAAATTCATGTCCATAGTTTAATTCTCATTTATGATTGGATTCACTTCATATGTGAGAAGATAATGGCAGGAATCTTATCGTAGATCGTCGGAATACAAGCACAGATACAACCATTGACTGGATAAATTTCTGATGGCACCAATATGATATAAAATAAATAAATGTAAATCTAAATTTTTAGTGCAATGCAACCGGTCCCAAGTTCATAATTATATTCAATAGTTATTGAGATATTTCAGAACAAATGTACAATTCAGTACATTCTGTAGAATAATTCTATTAGCATTGACAAAACAATTTTTTGGTGACATCGATATTATCTAAATTTTCCAAATCTCACGTAGAATTTTATTTGGAGTCAAATACAACTGGTTCCACTTTCATAACTTCGATGATTATTGAGATATTTTGAAAAATGGGCGCAATTCAGAACATTTCATGGATTGAATTTATTGCAATATGATAACCAGTGACTCAATATTCCTTGGTTGGTGAAACCAATATGTTATATAGATTGGTTGTATGTGATAGTAGTCTCAGATGTAGGAAATTCCTGATTCATCCACCAACCAATGAATCTACTTCAATTGGTTGAAGCTACTAACCAAAGCTGGTAAATATGAGATTATTGACTCGCAACCAATCAGAATAATATTTCAAAGTCTTTCAGACAATCCAATCAACATATTTAATCAATCAAACCGAAAATCATCATTTTAGAATTCTCTGGTGTGAAGTACGTATATTGTAGCTATTAACCAATAATAAGCTGGCAAATGTGGCAGGGCTTGCTCTCGACCAATCAGAGCGCTTCACAATCATTCCGGCCAATGACAACGCTGGTTCCATTATGAGGACGTTTTAGACATTCTCGATCACTTTCCAAACGGCTGAAAATATGAATCGTTCAGTTCGATTGACTGCATTCAGTAGGAGTTTGTAATAAATTATGTATTTTGCACCAGTCAATAATAATTATTATATTGCTCATATTAACCAATCTATATAATAGGAGAGAGTAGGGTTGTGTTTGTTCGTTTGTTCATGTGTTCGTTTGTTCGCATCAAAACATGTCAACTTGTGGATTGCATATCGGAAAAACGGGAATGATTTAGATCTACAAATTTTGCACATAGATTCTAAGAATATCAATCTCGTTCACCTGGAAGCCCAAATTTCAATTTTACTTCTAGATTTTTCAGAATTAATTTTTAAATTTCATTAATGATACATTCGATATGGTCGAAATTGAAAAAGGAACATCTGTTTCTATATTGCTTTCTACCAGAAAAACATAGTTTTGAAACTTCGTTTTCCTGATGCAATGTTTAGGCCTACATGTGGCATGGATTATTGATTTTTCAGCTAGAACAATTTTTGAGACAATGTGCTAAATAAACGTCTACAGTTTCATCAATGCTGTATCGGCAATATGAAAACGCATGCAGTTAATATGTTTTTGAATGAAGGTGTTGTTATTAAAATAAAGAAATTATATTCTTCCATTTTTATTCAATTAAAATTTCAAAATTATTCGAGCCCTGATAGAATGACTGACTCACTGTACAGTCAGTCGAAAATTTTAATATTGGAATGAGGGGTATTTTCGCAAGCTGAGCAAAAAAATAAGGTCATATGCACCTTTTCGTTATATCTTCAAATGAAAAATGAGTTTTGTGGGTTGTCAAAACTCCCTCTGAAAGGGAAACTATTCAACTTATTCTATCTTTTAGTAAAATAACAATGATCATCCATCCATCCATGTATCATATTCTATACTATAATAAAGGAAAGAACTGGATTATATACGTAGCCTATACAGGTGTAAAGTATAGGGAAATTATGTTTGACGCATTATCACGTCAGAACTACTGGACTGATTAACTTGAAATTTTGCATAAATAGATTCTTGCTTAACCGAGGGTGGTTATAGATCAATTTTAAATTCTTCAATATTTGATCACATCAAGTTTTCAGTTTGTCAAGTTTTCAATTATTTGTCATGCTTCCAGTTTGTATGGAAGCAGCAGAAGATTTCTCTTGAGAGGAAATTTAAAGATATGTATGATTGGTGATCCTTTTCGAATGATAAAAACAGGTTTTCCGTCACACCCAAATTTTTCCCGCCATTTTGATTCCAACTTCTTTTTTTAATTGAAAGGTGATCATACTGATTTACTTGAAATGCAGCATATAAATTCTTAATCAACCGAGGATTCTTATAGGCCTATTTCGAATTCTTCTAGATTTCATTACGTAAAGTTATCAGAAAGACCCTTGCGAAGCACGGGTTACCTGCTAGTTTGCAATAATTATCTCATAAGATGATAAATTGAATCATTATCATAATAAAGTTTATCCGAACTCATCAAAAAAATTAGAGATTTGTTGGATTGAATTGACGAACTGAGATATACCAGTATTAGCTACCCACTATAGAAGGCCGTGGCATGGCAGAGTATCGGCAACGTTGTTCACCTATCTTTCTCCACTGTCATTATAACGTGGAGCCTGGACTTCACTATATGTAAAGGTGCTCTTACGTTGATTCCAAGTATAGGGTTGATCTCAAATTTAAATTACTTGAAATTCTCCAAAACCAAATAACATGCTGATTAACTGATATGCTGATATCATGTGCTGATAGGCTTAAAGACTACACATGAATGCTCACAGTCAATCTGCATTTGTGAGAATACAAAACAAGTGTGTGTATGTGTGTGTGTGTTGAGACAGTGAAGTCATAGGCAGTCCAATGTAGGGTGAGACAGTATTATGTAATAAGAGAGGCTGATAGGTAGTTCTAACTCACGCAATAAACTACACACACTGTTTTACTTTTTGATCGCTGGCGACCTACCTATACGCACATCCCGTTCTACTGGCCAAACATAGACTTCTTTCTCCTTCTTCTTCTTCTTCTTCTTCTTCTTCTTCTTCTTCTTCTCCTTCTTCTTCTCTTTCTTTTTCTCTGTACCACTCACTCTTTCTCTTCTTCTTTGTCGTCTTCTTCTTCTTCTTCCTCTTCTTTTTCTTTATCTTCTTCTTTTACTTTATCTTTGTTTTTCTAACTTTTCCTTCTTCATCTACTTTTTTTTACCTTCTTCTATTTGTTTTTTTTACTACTTCTTCTTCTTCTTTTTGTCTTTTCAAAGGACTGACTGAATGCAATTATTATAAAATGAAAAAATTGAATGCTTTTGATTTATTATCAAGTAAGTAATTGAAATAATAGAGAAGGCAGAGTGAGAACTAAGAATATACACAATGATTTTAGAATGTAGTTTAATTGAAGTATGTCAATGGAATGCATACAGGATCGAAGAAATTGAGAGGTAAACCAATTTCTCTTTCTAGATCCATGTACTTCATATTCTAGTACAATTTTAGAACCATAAGTGCTTATTTTAGTCATAGCATTGTATTGAATTCATTTCAATGGAAAATTTAAAACATTCTCCACGGCGAATTTTTTCAGAAATGAATAAAATGGAATATGGATCCAATCCAAGCAGATACAACCAACATAATTGAAAAGTGACTATTTTTAACATATTCAATGAAAATAATAGGCTAAATATTGTATCTTAAAAACATTAATAATCAACTTCAAACTTATAATAGTTCATGCATAATTCAAATTTATAATCCTGGGATGATGATGAAAATTTACCTGAACATTTATCACAAACAAAATATACTATTCACAAAAGAGCTTTCGCAGAGCCCTTGTCCTTGAATAGGTAGGAGTTGGATAAATAGGTCATCTATAATAATAAAGAAAATATTCGACTTATACACGTATGGGGTGGGAAATTCACGAATGACGCATCACCACGTCTGAACTACGGGACTGATAAACTTCAAATTTTGCAAATAGATTCTCAGTCAACCGAGGATGGTTATAGGCCTAATTTAAATTCTTCAAGATTCCATTAGGTAAAGTTTTCGGTTTGTCAATTGTTTAAAATGTTTATTTAGACCCTTGCGGAGCCCGGGCTACCTTCTAGTAATATAATCAATGACACACACTCACACAATATTTACTCACAACATATCAAAGTATATCCTTCTTCATTATAATCCTATTATATTAAGCGAGCAATTTCTGTATTTATATATCTCGTTATTTTTATATCTGGCTATCCTATTAAAGTAAGCGAGCAATTTCTTTATTTATATATATGGTTATTTTTATATCTGGTAATTTTTATATCTGGTTATTTTTATATCTGGCTATTTTTATATCTGGATATTTATGTTTAACGGATCTCGAAAACGGCTCTAACGATTTTCACGAAATTTGGAACATAGAAGGTTTATGATATAAAGATTCGATTGCACTAGGTCTCATCCTTGAGAAAACTCGCTAAACGATATTAAAAGGATAATTATTATTCATCCTTGGAAAAACAGCTGATAATAATTATTTCGTCGTCTGTTGGTGATGGAAGTGAGTGAGCGAGTTCATGTGTGTGGGACTGTGTCAAAATTATGACTCAGCTGTTGAACTTTTGTAATCATTCAATCAGGTACTTAGTGCCGGTTGAAAAAAAGCCGGGCTATTTCTAACCCTGATTAATTCCAATAGATCCATCTTTTTGAAATGGTCTTCTATGATTTGTTTCACGTGAAGTTAATCAGGATTAAAATTTAACCGGCTTTTGTGCAACTGGGCCTTTGTTAGGGACATTTTTGCATTCCTTTGGGGAATTAATGTGAATTTACTGTGATTAGATAGAACATTTCTGTATGAATGTTATTATAATCTTCTTTCATAATACATTTTTTATGCTTATGTACTCCAGAGCGAAGCTCGGTCCTCGATATTAAACTATTATAGATACAGTACTACTAAAGATAGGTCTCATCCTTGAGAAAACTCGCTAAACGACATTCAAAGGATAATTCATCAATATAGAGAAAATAAAAATCTCAGTACCCTTTCTTGAAATATTTTATCACTACATGTCTCGGACATTTATGCCATTTTCAAGAGATATGAAGTGACTTCATTTTCAAGTGACTTCATTCTCAAGTGACTTCATATCACTTGAAAATGGCATAAATGTCCGAAACATGTAGTGATAAAATATTTCAAAAAAAGGGTACTGTGATTTTTATTTTCTTTATATTCATATTACAAGTAGCCCTATACAGAAAAGAGATAAGGATAATTTATTCATCCTTGGCTGAAAGAGCTGTGGATAGTAAAAAAGTGGTTATGTGAAAAATCAAAATATCGCATCCCCGAAATTTATAAGATGACGTATAGCCAGCTTTGAAATATAAACACGATCATTTTAGCGAATTGTGTTCTGTTTATCTATATATATAAAAGCGAAATGGCACTCACTCACTGACTGACTGACTCACTCACTCACTCACTCACTCGCATAACTAAAAATCTACCCGGACCAAAAACGTTCAAATTTGGTGGGTATGTTCAGTTGACCCTTTAGAGGCGCACTAAGAAATCTTTTGGCAATATTTTAACTCTAAGGGTTGTTCTTAAGGGTTTAAAGTTCGTCTTTTAGCATGTATATTCTTCTTCTCCCAATCTCTTAATTATAATTGAAATTTCCATATCATATGTTGCTATAGAACTATAATCTAGATAGAGTACCTCTTCGAAACAGTTGTTAACTGGCAACTAAATCAATAATTTTGTCAGGTTGGCATTAAGTTGAGTAGACTTTGTTAGGCTGGCACCAAGTTGAAGATTTAAATGCATTTATCGCGGAAAAATTGATTGGGCACTGCTACTTCAATCCTGGGAATATTATATTACTAGCCGTCAGGCTCGCTTCGCTCGCCATATCCGTTTAGCCAGACGTTTAGTCTGGACCCCCGACTGGATTGTCCTAACATGATAAAAATGCAGGCGAGCGAAGCAAGCCTGCTAATCTCATTCTTGGACAATCCAGTCGGGGGTCCAGGGGGCGGAGCCCCCTGGCTAGATGGATATGGCGAGCGAAGCGAGCCTGACGGCTAGTCAATAGATAAAAATAACGAGCGAAGCTCGGTGTCCCGATATTATAATATGATATAAACACAGATGAAAAAAGATGTAATTATTCTTTCTCCAACTTCCCCTCGCATTATCAGACTCCTCCCAGAATGAAGACCAGTAGCCTTCACATGCTTGGTAACCTCTCCAGGTCCTTCTATACCTCCTCCTCCTCCATCACCTTTTCTTCATCATCTTTTTCTTTCTCTTCACCATGTGTTGTTCATCTCCCCCTTCATTTCTTTCCCTTGCAACTTGCAACACAGCTAAGCAGTCTCCTCCGCTCCTCCTTCTACACCTCCTCATTCACTCCTCCTCCTACTCTTCCTTCTACCTTCTCCTTATCCTCCTCCTCCTCTGTCCTTTCATTCTTCTTCTCTTTCTTCTCCATCACCACGTGTTGTGCATCTCCCTCTCCATGCCCTTTCCTTGCAGCTTGCAACTTTCAACTTGTCACTTTCAACTTGCAACTTGTAACCAGCCATCCTGTGGCATCCACTATAAAAGTGGTGACTACCCGTTCAGCAAACATCAGATTCCCTTCAACCATCTCAGGTGAAGTTTAATCTTGTGATACCAACACACACACACACACATCTTATCAACATGAAAGTCGCTGTAAGTAACATTATTTGATTTTTACTTCAACATATTCTTTTTTCTAGTATGTCATTTCTGCTGTACAATGGGTCTGTCTAGACCTAGCACAAAATGAAAAATCAATCAATCAATCTTCTTCTTCTTCAAACAAGGATTAGGCTATAGCCTGTTCCCTCTCACATCTAGTTAATTTTTCAAAAGCAACCTACAACTTCAGTATAAAAAATCTTGAAGCACCCTTTAAAACTTTAAAATAGTTCAACAGTTTAAATAGTTGAACTATTTTGAAGTTTTTTTTTTAATGAAGGGTGCTTCAAGATTTTTTATATTGTTTTTATCAATTTAAAGAGTAGCCCATGTGAATGAAGTGTTTTTATACAACTTCAGTTATATTTTCTTCTATTTTCTATTCCATACACCATATTTTGACCATTCCTTACCTATTCTGAGTGGATAACACTACTTCATAACTGTTTTCAAACTTGGAACCTTTTCAATTTTTTTTCTCTCTTTGGAGATTTTTTATTTTCAATGTATGTTCGACCATACATATTTTTCAACTAGATCCTCTCCACTCAATCTGATAGGTATTCAAGTATTGATAAGAATAATTCATAGGTATGTTATTGCAATATTTATAGGAATAATTTATTGATGAGTTTTTATAGGAATTGGAAAAAATGTTCAAACAGTTTTTATCGAAGGAAAAATATTCCTATTTGCTGTAACACTAGTTATTCAATATTCCCATACTTGAAGCATCTCCACATCTTGCTGTTTTTCTATTTCTCAGATTAATAATACTATGATAGTTGCTATCCGCTATTGAAAACATTACTCGTTTACTACTCTTTTCAAATGCCTTTCCAAACTTTTCCATGAGTATTGTTTTTATTCTCCATATTTTTCTCATCATATGAATCATATTTCTTTTAATTCTTTTCATGGTTGAGACGTTTTGCAGTGTATAAATTAAGGTGCGTACAGATTTACGCGCCGCGAACATGAGCAATTCACTTTCAATCAGCTGATGCCAAGCTTTTTATATCTATATCTTATACCGTTTCTGTAAAAATACAAATATAGTCAGCTGATTAAAAGTGAATTGCTCATGTTCGCGGCGCGTATATCTGTACGCACCTTTAGGAGCATTTTGAATTATTTCATTCATCTCCCCCGTTGAGCTTAATTTGTCTGCTATAGTATCATCTTCTTTCAAGTGATCTCCTCCATTCCTTTTGATATTTATCATCGGAGAGTCTCTTCCAATAATGAGCCCACCATATCTTCCAGTATTGACATGTCTTAGAATAGGTTTACAATCTCCATTTTTGTTTTTCAATGTGTTAAGAGTTTCTTTCATATTTGCAACCTCTTCGCTCATTCTGTGCAACCAAATACTTATTTCTCCAACAATATTTCAATTGGCGAGATATTGCATTCATTCAAATGCTAATGAATTAATGATTATCGACTTTCGTTTAATTATAATGAATAATATTTCAATTTTTTAGAATGATGACTGATTGTTGATGAATACTCAAACATGGGTACTATTGTATTATTGGAACAATTATTGTATTGTTCAATATTTTAACCTCACTCATCAGTGGGTAAATTTCAAGGGCCATTATGCTTTATTTGTTCTCAAAGACGTCTCTCCACCCCCTTCTAAGCTGAAAGACTTTAACCAGCAAAGATTCAGTATCTATTAGGTTTTTTGATGAGCTTAAAAGAAGTTTATCGATCTTTTTAGAAATTTCCAACAAAATGTTTTCATTTTCACGGGAAGAAGCTGATCACTATAATTAATTTATTGTATTGTGCAACCCTCACCCCTTTATCATGAAATAATGTATACTTGACTTGAGAGAAATTCAAACTGGCAGAGTCTATATACGATTTCCACCAATATAATCCTTATTTTGTATTCAATTGTTGAATTAATAACGCAAAATTAAGTTCATTTTTATTTTCATTTCTTTCCACTTCATACTATAATTCTCATTGTTAAGTTGATTTTTTTTCACTCAGTAGACCCTTTATTTACCTTTCAACTTTTTCTCTCCGTCCAATATTCTTGTTATCAATAATTTTACCCCCTTTTCTTGATTTACTTGTTCACATTGTAAGGAATAACTCATCGTTTGTGGGTTATATATGAGGAATCTTCGAGCTGAGAAGATAGCCTTTCATAGAGATACTTGAAATCTATGAAATAAAAATTCCATTTTCAAAATACTGATTCATTTGTTAATACAAATTTCCGCCAGGGTGTGGATGTCTTGATCGAAATTGTATCCGAAAATTAATCGTTAAATCGGAAAAGGAATTTTTATTTCATAGATTTTAAGTATCTCTTCGAGAGGCTATCTTCTCAGCATTAATGATCCTCATAAATGGCTGACAAACGTGAGCTATCCTTACAACATATAGTATATTTCCTTCTTATTTGTTTTAAACTTCATCGAAATTCACGTTTACTTTTACAAATAACAATCTCTCTCTTTCCACTGAAAAACTGAATAACAAGCCAGTTGCTGTTGCCACCTACTGGCCGAATTCTGGAACAATCATTCTAAACTGGCCAATCAGAGGAAAGTAGGCGGAGCTTTGAGGTGTGTATGACTCATTGGTTCTCTCAGTTCCATTCCCAAAATGTCTCCCCTGTCACTAAATAATGAACAATAGAAGAATTGGTTCTCCAATAAGGGGATAACAATTTCATCTATACAGTCAGTTATTCTATATTTTAGTAGGCGGAACTACGTCATTAGAGGATTGTACAATAGCCATTTCTCATAGAAAGTTCTGTTCAAAAGCCTAATTCCGACTTTTGAAAGTGAAACTGAAACTTATCTTTTGGAAATGTTATACTGTTTATAAGATTTGGAAAAAGAGCAGTTTTGGGCTGTATCAAGTCTGTTGCTCTCTCCCAGTCATATCTTCAATATGATTTGTAATTATTGTATTAATAAATAATAAACGAATCGTAAGGGAAAATCACGGTAGACTTCTATTTTTAATGAATGGAAGCAATCTTAGATTATTGTTGATTGGATTGCTTGAACTGGAATGTTGCTTCAAAATTCAACAACTCTATTGAACTAATTCCTTAAATCGACCACTTCACAACTACAGCATAATTCATTCTAAAGTGTCAAACCTTTTTTGGGAATGTACCACAGGCTCAAAAGTACCAACGTTACGTTTTTTGCAACCTGTTTGACCGCTATTTCAAAATGGAGCTTGCTTGTAAGTGAATTGTCTCCTAGTTATATAATAGTGGTTCAATAAATAATAAATAATCGAATGGTAGTTTTTGAGAATTTAATTTCCTGTTGAGTTAGTAAGTAGGTCACTTTGCAATTCATTTTTTCCTTCATATATTCCTTCATCATCACAGTATTTCTTTCAAACTATTCTTGAGTCATCATATATTTTTTCCTTTTTCTTCTTTACATTTTTCCTCTTTTTTCTCACTCACTCTTTTTCTAGTCTAAACTGTTCATCACCTCTACTTATAACACACTTTTTCTCTTCTCCTCTCTCGTCTCCTTATGTATTCTCTTTTACTACTCCTAATACTCCTTTAATCATTCCCACTCTCTTCACCAGTTATATTTATGCTTCTACTCTTCCAATTTATCTCGTTTATTCAACACTTTCTTCCTCTCCTCTCTTGTCTCCTTCATTATTTCTCCTTATGTATTCTCTCTTACTTTTCCCGATATTTCTTTCCCCATTCTATTTACTACTTTGCTCTTTTGCTTCTTTCTTCTCCTTCTACATTTTCTCATCTCCCTCTCATTCTCTCTCTTCTCCTCAAGCTCTGAATTTAATATTCTCTCTTCAATTTAAAGTTTATATATATTTTGACTTAGAATTGGACAAAAATCATGAAGAGTGGAAACATAACCTATTTTCAATTCCAAGTTTTTATATATTTTGGACTCAAAATTGTACAAAAATCATGAAGAGTGGAAACATAACCGTTTTTGGAAAATTTCTATCTGAATTTGATAATGGAACAGTTTTGGGCTTTAAGCCAGTTGTTCCTTTCCCAGTAATTCATGGTTGAGAATTATATTGTATCTATCAATAGATAAATAAATAAATTCCTCTTCTTACGTATTTTCACACAATATTTTCGATTAATCAATCCAGTCCCTTCTCCATGTAAATTTCTGTCTCTATTTGTAGTTTA
>NC_052514.1:43612114-43662114 GCF_014356525.2 Nilaparvata lugens
CAGGAATATTCCTTTTTCAACTGCGAGTCGATGTATACACAAGTTTTTTTTTAATTTTGCTTTTTCAGAATAATATGGAAAGAGAAGGAATTCCTTCACACTCTGATATCACTATATTATAAAAGATCATCTACTCTGAAGATAGGATTAATCAGACTATAAAATTATTCAAAATCAATCAGCTGACAAGTGAATTACACAGATGTTCTGGAGAAGCCGTGTCTATTTAAGGTCTATAGTTTCAATCAAAGACCTTAAAGAGCTATGCATCTTTGAGGTCTTTGGTTTCAATATTTTGTTTTGCAGTCATGGTATTTTTATGCGTGCCCATCAGTATCAATATTCTCACATTTGAAAAAAACTAATTTGATAGGTGATTAAAAATAATCAATTGAACTAAAATAATGCTGGAAAAATTTTATTGTAAAAAAATAATTCTCATCAGATGGAAAGACTATCACGGAATTGAATGAGTTATATTATATGAAATACAAATTCAAACGTGAACCGAGTTTGTGAACATTATCAAACAGGTGACATCAGCTACTTGTGGATAATAAAAATGGCCTACTGCTCACAGAACTACTAGTTGAAGTTATGTTAATTCCCTTCTCACTCGTCATTTTCAGTCATTATCTCGTTTTCTTTCCCTCCCTAAAGAAGAGAGCCAGACATTGAGTAGAGGTGAGGGAGACTCACTTTCTTAGAAGTGAAACTTCTTCAGTATTTGTGTTCCAAATACCTATTGCAGGCTATGAGTTTGCCTCCTCATAGCTGATACAAAAAATAGTAACGAAAATTTATGACTAATTGTTTCCTTTTCAGATCGTATTCCTGGCCATCGTAGCCGTCGTCCTGGCCGAAGCCCCCGCTGAGGAACCCAAAGAGACTTCAGCTGCCGCCCCTAAGGAGAAACGCGGCATCCTTGGAAGCTACGGATACGGATATCCTTACCTGAGCGGATACCATGGTGTCAGCGACTACGGATACCACGGTCTGGGATACCACGGTTTGGGATACCATGGTCTGGGATACCCCTACTACGGCGGATATGGATACTCAGCCCCTCTCTACTCCAAGTCTTACTACCATGCTCCTATTGTCAGCAAGTCGGTGGTTCTCCCTTCATACAGTCTGCCCTACAAATATTCCTCATACCATGCCGCCCCTTACTACCCATACTTTCATTGAGTAATATTACAATAATCAGTTAATTTTTCACTTATCATACCATACTGTTCCACAAGACCTTTCTAGAACTGACAATACTTAGTTCGTTTTTTATATTGTATATTGCCATAATGTTCAATACTTCCTTGGAGTACTCACAATGCTTAGTTCGTTTTTGCTTATTCATTTATTCATATGTAAATACAATTAAAGTAAAAAACAGGCAAAACAGGATGTTGTATCATAACATACTGTTCCATACTCTCATTAAGTATCGACAATACTTAGTTCGTTTTTTATATTGTATCATACTATACTGTTCCATACTCCCATTAAGTATTAACACTACTTAGTTCGTTTTTGATATTGTGTCATACTGTTCCATATCATCATTAATAATTGGTCATATTTAGTTTGTTCTCAATCCATACTGTTTCATACCATACATACTCATGTTAATACTTGACAATACTTAGCTTGTTCTAGTTTTCTATCATGGTGCTCCAAACTACTATTGAGCTCTGATAATAGGTTGTTTCCAGTACAGTTTTAGTTTCATTTTCCAATAGATGATCTCTAGTACTTGATTATTTCATCATGAATAGTTTTTGATATGAACTTCGTATCTCTCAAAATCTCTCCATCATTGCTTCCAGTTATCAATCAGTTTATCACATCAGAAGGAAATGACTTTATATTGTTTAGACCACTAATTTATCAAAACAATTTGAGATATAGAATAGAACTATAGTACACTTTGAAATTAATAAAATAATAAAACAATAATACAAATTGTAACGTATCTACTAGTTTCGGTGATCACAATTTGAGATAGTTTGTGTTGTGATACCATTATTTAACAATAACTCAACAGCCAGTGAACAAGTTTACTAGACATTGAAATGGTGTGAAAATAGAAGTTTGTATCTGAAATTGTTTTAATAGGCCTAAATGAGTGGTTTTCACAATATCAAGTCATTTTCAGCTAGTATCTTGTTTTCATCTATCACAACATTATCTTCACAATTACACAGAAAGTTTATCATATATTATGATAACTTATAGCTCCTGTAGTTTTCATATCTCATGAATTTAACTTCTCTGTACTATACAATTATCTTATCAAATCTCATTCCTTCTTTATAATCTTGTCTACGTCTTCGTATTGTCATTATCAATGTACATTTTTCGTTCTCCATCGAATCCATTTCTTCTGTATTGTAAATCTCATTATTATATTCCTGTCTTCATCTCTTAGTCAAACTTCAGTCTTGAAGACTTGAGTCATTCTGTTGTAACTTGAACCAAAAATTACTACGATGTTACCATTAATTTTAATGTTTATTATTAATAAAGTTACAATTTAGTACTGTATAATTTGTGTCTTTTTTGGCTTCATGATACCCAGTTTATATTATATTCCACGTATACAATTCGAACAGTACCACATTTTTGTATATTTTACACGACATGAAGTCAATAATTGACTGTCTTGTAAAATAAATCAAAAAAGTGTGTTAATACATCGCAGCTCGGAATGGACCATCATCTTCAAACAGTACATTGAGAGAGGGAATCTGTTATCATTGGACGAAGAAGGGGGAGGTTCTCAGTTCCTCAAGATCTCAGTTCATCAAGTGTCTATTTCGAACATTTCTTGAGAAACTGAAACAAGTGGAAGTTGAGCCGTTTAATTCGTCAAATCTCAAGGCATGGCGTTTCCGTTGCAGTCTTGTGTACTGGGATTGTATCACTTCTGACGTGAATCAATTATTTTCAATAGTAACATAATATAATCCAAGATGCTTTGGTTCATCAATGTTTCAAGGATCAAAGAGTAGGTCTGGGATTGGGTTTTCGCTTTCAAATGACAATTTGCGAGTATTATTGGAAATTTATGATTCGAATATAAATGATACTGTATCCCATGGACTTTCTGGAAGCAACTGGAACTTGAGGAACTGAAATTTCGATCAACTGAGACCTCCCCATCCGAGTGATCGACTGAGAGCGTGATGAAGTGAATGTGACACAAAGTTAGAGCTGAACGTTTTTCGATTACGACTTTCTGATTCATTCAATACAAAAACATACTGATTCATCTTATTCATCTTCATCTATATATATATATATATATATAATATATATATATATATATATATATATATATAAAAGCGAAATAGCACTCACTCACTGACTGACTGACTCACTCACTCACTCACTCGCAGAACTAGGATCTACCGGACCAAAAACGTTCAAGTTTGGTAGGTATGTTCAGTTGGCCCTTTAGAGGCGCACTAAGGAATCTTTTGGCGATATTTTAACTCTAAGGGTGGTTTTTAAGGATTTAAAGCTCTTTTAGCATGTATATTCTTCTTATTCCAATATCTTAAAATTATAATTGAAATGTCCATACCATATGTTAATATAGAACTATAATCTAGAGAGAGTACCTCTTCGAAACAGTTGTTCTGGTAACTAAATTAAAAATTTTGTAAGGTTGGCCTCAAGTTGAGTTGACTTTGTTAGGTTGGCACCAAATTGAAGATTGAAATGCATTTATCAAGGACCTCCTAAATACAAATTTATCCAATTAGCCAAAATTAGCGTTTTCTCAGCTTTTCTGCGTTTCCTCACCTTTTTCAATAATAATTGGAAATATATTTAAAAAAATTCAGTACACAGGTTTAGCTGAGGTAGAAGAATTTTGTTAGCCAAAGATACGCTGATATACGATAGTAACAGGTGTTTTTCGAGATCAAATTGACATATTACGTTCAAATTCGGTACAGAGGTTCCTCTGAGGTCTACATGAAGGCGAGCGAAGCGAGCCCGCTGATCTCATTTCTGGACGATCCAGTCGGGGTCCAGGGGGCTCCGCCCCCTGGCTAGACGGATATGGCGAACGAAGCGAGCCTGACGGCTAGTAATCATATATCCTTATCATTAAAAGAGAATTTTATTTTCTTAATTTCATTTTTCCTTAGATGGAAATTAGACCTACTGAGATATTGCATTTATTCAAATGTCAATAAATTTATAATTATTATTAAACGAAAATCTAGATTAAATGCTGTAAATCACCCCGAAGAATTTGCTACTGCAATAAATATTGACAACAGGGTGAACAGCTAGATATATAATTCTTGTATGGTTGCGCTCATCGAATTTCCATCTAGCTGTATGCCATGTTGTCAATATTTGCAGTAGCAGAAGTCTTCAGGGTGATTTACAACATTCAATCTGGATTTTCGTTTAATAATAATGCAGTATTACTTTTTCTTCCTTTTTTTACATTTAATCTGGGTTTTCGTTTAATAATATTGCAGTATTACTTTTTTCTTCCTTTAATGATACTACTAGAGACCACTCTCTTATCAATACTTGGCTATCTTTGCCTACAAGTCACATGACAGTTTGACAACAGGCTACAACATTCACAACCATTTATATACTTTCGTATCTACAAAAATAAAATCCCTTCCAAATAATAAATCTCTTTCTAGCTTTTTCAACATTGTTTCTCTCTCAACTGAAAACAACAAAGTAGTCTTTCGAACTGCATGTGGAAATACAGTTTAGAAAGTTACGAAAGTCATCGTAAAAGTGGATTGATACAATTTGCGCCTACTCTTTTATTATTGTTTGGAGTCGCATTGGCAAGTCCATAATTCTATCCACAATGGTTAATGTCCGTTACAAAGTGGAGCGGTGATGAAAGGGAGGTCACTGGACAACTTGGTGTTAAATCTGTTGAGAGTCTGAATAATATTTCGTGGGGAAAATAGGAACAAAGCTCATACAAATCACGTACAAAGCTCACAGTCTTGGATCATATTCAATCAAGAGAAAATAGGATCAAAGCTCATACAAATCACGTACAAAGCTCACAGTCTTGGATCATATTCAATCAAGAGAATTTATCAATTGAAGATGAAGATTGAACTTTCAAATTGCGGATGAACATTAAAATTTAAGTTGGAGTCTAACTCCGATTTTGGTCACTCGTCAAACATTGAAATTTTGCTACAATTTTTTTTTAATAAAGACCCATCCATTTTTCATTCTGATTTCTTATGGAGCCTATCAAATTCAATTTCCACCGATATCATAGGCTACTGATATGCATGAAATAATGTATGGATAGCTTGCATGGAAATTCATTATTTGAATGGATTGCTGGAAGGCCAAATGCTGGAAAATTTACAGAAAATGTATGCAGTAAATGTATGGACTCAAATGAATTCAAGTGGATAGCATAGCCTATCATTTTTAAATATAAAGAAAATAAAAATCTCAGTACCCTTTTTTAAAAATATTTTATCACAAAAATGGCATAAATGACCGAAACATGTTGTGATAAAATATTTTAAAAAAGGGTACTGAGATTTTTATTTTCTTTATATTTATATTACAAGTAGCCCTATACAGGAAAGAGATAAATAAGATGGCATATCTACCTATCATTTTTATTCATTCATAACTCTACCTTCATTGTATTATCATTCATCCCATCATCATCACCTAGGCTTAAAATACTTCTAGAAAGTCGCCTTTGTGAAATAATAAATGAATAAATAATATGTACTTGATAAACATCTTAACAGTAAATCATTGAAATGGTAGGCTAATAAATAGTACAGTAGAAACTCTTAGTATAGAACTAAGTATATATCATAGAGAGAGTCCCACAAAAGGTGTGACAGCCGAAGATCATAGATTCTACATGAAATTTGCAACAAGAAAAGTCTACTAAAATTTCCTAATATCGACCTTAGTTTTCAAGATCTATCGATTTCTCAATATTTTTCAAATACGTCAATAACTAGAAACTACTATTATCAGTCAAAATCCAATTCTAAGGATATGTTTAAAAAGGAAAAGTTCTCGATAAGATTCATAAAATTTGCAGCTCTGACGTTTTTGAACTTTTTACGAGCTTTCAAACTGTTTGAGTTTCAGTTTCGAACTCGATACTTTCGAATATACTCTCATCAACTTTGAAGTTTCATCAAAGTTCAAAACGGTCAAACAAAGGAACATGTAATATGATTCTTATTGGAAATTTCTTCCTCTTTCCAACCATATCCTCATATATAAATTTTGAGAGATTGTCTCCAGTGCTATTGACGTTTTTTCAAAAACATCGAAAAATCTATATAGGCTATCTCGAAAAACTATCGGTATAAGTTAATTTTACTAGACATTATTTGTTGCAAATTTCAAAATTTCATGGAGAATCTATGGTCTTCGGCCGTTACATCTTCCGTGGAACATTCTGTAAAATCAATACTATGGTAGGCCTACTCAAAGCAGTACATAAAGTCCAAGATTAAGATAAATTATATTGCTGAGAGATGAGAAATGAAAACAAAAATTGATAAAATAATATTGCTGAGAGCTGAGAAATGAAAACAAAAATTGAAATTGTCAATCAATTTTATTAATAAAACAACCTTCTATTATAAACAGCCAGTTTCATTGATAAAAGTGGTTGACAATTTCAATTTGTGTTTTTATTATGGAAAAGTTTCTACGATATCACACACAACACAACTGTATAATGTTAGAAGCTGAGAAATGGTTTTGAATTATGTATGAGTGAATTCAAATCAAATTAATTTATTTGTAAATCAATTTCTTTCAATTCCAAAACTGTGAAAAATGTAGAACTCAATATTGTTTCTTGCAGTGAGTAGAAAAAGAGAGAAGTCAGTACTTCTTCCCTTATCGAGATCTGACAGAGAGTTCAGATCTTCCCTTATCTCTGGTAGAAGATATCTTGGAAAATAATTATTTACAGAGGTTAGCAACTTAGTAAGACCCGTTAAACGTCGATGTAAAATGTGAGTATAGCTGGAGAGATGTTTGAGGTCTTGGGCCATGAATGTTGTGTTACAATAGTGTGGAAATCCATTGTTGGAATTGGCTACGGCCTCAGTAGGCAGTTGGCAGCTGTAGGCTTCTATGGATTGTTGGCCAATTCTGTGACAGCCGCTGCAAGGCTAGACAAGCAAAAAACGCCGATCGACTGGAAAATTCCTTGAAAGAAAAGTGACTGGTGCAGGCTGCTTTTATTTCTTACCGACAAATCGGAGCTTACTGAATACATGTGGACTCACCAAGTGATTCTATCAAATTTAGTCAACACATTCCTGATGAATTCAAAACAAATTATTATTTATTTATTTATTATTTTACAAAGGCGACTTTGTAGAAGTATTTTAAGCGTAGGTGATGATGATGATTGATTGATTGATTGAGTACTTTATTTATGTAGATTACAATATATACTGGCTTATACACTTATATACAATAGCTTACAATACAGCAAAATTATAGATGAATTTACATAATATAGACTAAGAAAATAACTATTGAACTGTATATGATATGAAAAAGCAATTTGTAATATAATAACTATAGATAATAATCATATTGTTATGCATCTACATAAATTGGCGGAGCTTTGGACATATCAATGTCCATTCTGATGGGATGAATGATAATACAATGAAGGAACAGTTATGAATTAATAATAATATTGTTGAATAAAATGTTTCCAATGTAAGTTCAAGAAGGTTTGAGCGATTTATTTATTCACTTATTTGATAATTGTTTGATACCTGTTTTCTCGTTCCTCGCACACAGGCTTTGCCCATGTGAGGAACCTTCTTCAAGTTTTATATATGTATATTCTGTATTGTTAGTATTTCTTAAGAATAAGAATAAATATAATTTCAATTTCAATTTCAATAATACACGAAACACAAATTGGGGAAGGACCAACAGGCACAGCCCAAAACGGTTCCTTCCCCTAATTTTGATTTATAAACAAGTCCAAAAAGTAGGTCATGCTCCATTCACTTTTGAATTTGAGTCTAATTTTTTGTGCAAACCCTTAAAACCATAAAAAATTCGGGATCTAGATTGTTCAAAACCAAATCAAATAACAAACTTGCCTGTTATTATCAGAGAATATAAGATGTTACATTCTAAATTATAGAGTGAGTGGTGTATCGAAGGTTGTGGGGGGGGGGGGGTTCCAGGTTAAATGATCCCGTAACAGAGGCCCATAATCCAGGATAGCACATCAAATTCCACAAGTTGAAGTCCATAGGGGGACCAAAAGTTTTGGTTAAAACACCCCCTCCCCCCCATTTCAAAATCCTGGCTATGCTACTGTATAGAGTAGTTACTTTAAATCACTTCATTTTTATGGGCTACTTTAATAAAAATAATATAAAACATGTAGTACCCTTTTTTATTAAAAAAGATACTCTATATTTTAGTAGTTACATTACATTCTTCTATCTCTCTGGTAATTATGCATCTTATGAATCTATCATAGGCTATGGTCTGAGCATTGTTATAATGCATCCTCTGGATCCATTTCTATGACAATATTTCAGCCACAAAGAATATTCAGCCGCTAAGGTCTGTTCGAAAAATATCTGACCATTTTATTATACTTTTCCTACAGTTACGTTGAAAAGTGGCCATTGCTGCACTGATTACAGAACGCAAAGAATCACTTTTCTGCTCTAGTGCGGGAAAAATTTTTCTGCACTCCAGATTTGCAACATGGCAACGCAAAATACTTAGTAGGTTATATGGAGCAACAGTGCAGCAAAATCAAAATGAAGTTGGTAACAGTGACTGCTGTGGCTGCTATAGTGAGCAGAGGTGCAACCAAGCACAACGCGCTAATTATTACTATTATATATTATAACCAAGGACAACGAGGACTTTAGGATTTTAGGATTAAGGTTTTTATCAATAATAAAATTACACAGAAAAACATTTGATGCATTTCAGGCAATTTTACCCATAATTACCCACTTTTCATATTCAATGGTAACTGTAGGAAAAACTTAATGTGAAATACGTGCGCAAAGTTCCTCTGCTGCACTCAAGAAACCATTCCGCCCTCGCCTTCTTTCGGTGCAGCAAACTGTCACTTTGCGCACTAGTTGCACAAATAACTATTCCATTTCATTATATACTGACCATTCTACTTTCCTCGCACACAGGCTTTGCCCATGTGAGGATCCTTCTTCAAGTTTTGTTTATGTATATTGTGTATTATTTGTATTCCTTAAGAAGAAGAATAAATATAATTTCAATTTCAATTTCAATAATACACGTAACACAAATTGGGGTAGGACCAACAGGCACAGCCCAAAACGGTTCCTTCCCCTAATTTTGATTTATAAACAAGTCCAAAAAGTAGGTTATGCTCCATTCACTTTTGAATTTGAGTCTAATTTTTTGTGCAAACCCTTAAAACCATAAAAAATTCGGGATCTAGATTGTTCAAAACCAAATCAAATAACAAACTTGCCTGTTATTATCAGAGAATATAAGATGTTACATTCTAAATTATAGAGTGAGTGGTGTATCGAAGGTTGTGGGGGGGGGTTCCAGGTTAAATGATCCCGTAACAGAGGCCCAAAATCCAGGATAGCACATCAAATTCCACAAGTTGAAGTCCATAGGGGGACCAAAAGTTTTGGTTAAAACACCCCCTCCCCCCCATTTCAAAATCCTGGCTATGCTACTGTATAGAGTAGTTACTTTAAATCATTTCATTTATATGGGCTACTTTAATAAAAATTAATAAAAATAATATAAAACATGTAGTACCCTTTTTTATTAAAAAAGATACTCTATATTTTAGTAGTTACATTACATTCTTCTATCTCTCTGGTAATTATGCATCTTATGAATCTATCATAGGCTATGGTCTGGCCATTGTTATAATACATCCTGTGGATCCATTTCTATGACAATATTTCAGCCAAAAAGAATATTCAGCCGCTAAGGTCTGTTCGAAAAATATCTGACCATTTTATTATACTTTTCCTACAGTTACGTTGAAAAGTGGCCATTGCTGCACTGATTACAGAACGCAAAGAATCACTTTTCCGCTCTAGTGCGGGAAAAATTTTTCTGCACTCCAGATTTGCAACATGGCAACGCAAAATACTTAGTAGGTTATATGGAGCAACAGTGCAGCAAAATCAAAATGAAGTTGGTAACAGTGACTGCTGTGGCTGCTATAGTGAGCAGAGGTGCAACCAAGCACAACGCGCTAATTATTAGTATTAGATATTATAACCAAGGACAACGAGGACTTTAGGATTTTAGGATTAAGGTTTTTATCAATAATAAAATTACACAGAAAAACATTTGATGGATTTCAGGCAATTTTACCCATAATTACCCACTTTTCATATTCAATGGTAACTGTAGGAAAAACTTAATGTGAAATACGTGCGCAAAGTTCCTCTGCTGCACTCAAGAAACCATTCCGCCCTCGCCTACGGCTCGGGCGTAAACGTTTCTTTCGGTGCAGCAAACTGTCACTTTGCGCACTAGTTGCACAAATAACTATTCCATTTCATTATATACTGACCATTCTACTTTCCTCGCACACAGGCTATGCCCATGTGAGGATCCTTCTTCAAGTTTTGTTTATGTATATTGTGTATTATTTGTACTTTCTAAGAAGAAGAATAAGGATAATTTCAATTTTAATTATGCTTTTCAATAATGTAGCTCATTCTATCAGCGGTTTTCATTTCACCAGTTTTTCATCAATCAGAACGCTGATTTGAGTCTCCATTTTCATAATCCATATATTGACTGAGTATATGAGCCCTCAATAGGCCTCAGCACCTTTATACATCATCCAGGATGACAACTCAACGTGCCCATCCGATATTACGGGAGTGACCCGGCGAAAAACTTATGTTCATATCCGGGTTTCAACCCGGGACCTCTAGGCTACTACGCAAGCACTGTATCCACTATAGTGAGGTCCACTTTATAATGGCAGTGGATAAAGATAGGAGAATAGCGATGCCGATTCTCTGCATCAATCAATTATATTTCTACACTGTCAAAAACATAATATTGGCATCGTTGTGAACCTAGAAAAGGATAGTACCACCGGCTTTGTCGAATGATAGACAAGTATAGCAAAACCAAAGTTGATCAAATACTGTCATTATAACGTGGAACTCACTATAGCTCACTGATCACACATTTACTTTCACTAATCAATCATATTGTATTCAGAAAGCAGTCATCAATACTAAGCCCAGTAGCTCACCAAATCAATTTATAAGGGTGGAACATTTATTCTTATCCTAGAATCAAGCCAAACTGAAGCAGAGGGTTCGGATTCCACCTGAAACTATCAGTGCATTCAACTTTCATAGCTTTCATTGTTGAACCAAGCTCAAGCTCAATATATTGTTTCAAGTGTTTGATGAGAGAGTTAGACAACATTTTATAAAGTGAATAAAACATAACATATTTTGTAGACTATTCTAAAGGTGTGTACTGCACAGAGATACGCGCCGCGAACATGAGCAATTCACTTTTAATCAGCTGATGCCTAGCTTTTTATATCTGTATCTTACCGTTTCTGTAAAAATACAGATATAGTCAGCTGACTAAAAGTGAATTGCTCATGTTCGCGGCGCGTATATCTGTACGCACCTTTATGAATCAAAATTCGGGGTAGGAACAGTTTTGGACTGTGCCTGTTGATCCTCCCCCAAATTATTTTACATAATAATTTTTGATCATGAAATCAATAAAAGAATGAAATAAAAGACTATCAAATAAGATAGACTAATGAAATAAAGACGACGTGATCATCGTCCTCAGCAAAAATAGAAAGAAACACATTTTTCTGAAAGGCCGTGATATGAATCCAATGCTATAATCTATCCGTGTAACAAGATAAGATGCATTTAAAACCATGCCAAACACAATTTCACCAGCTATTTATTTAACAATATGGTTGTCCAAACCATATAGTTCAAATGTAATTCAACCGGCACTGAGCTACATTCAAGGTTGTCGTTGTCACTCGGTCAGTGCTCAGTGGAGAAGCCGTCATTTCTTCCCAAAGTTCAACAACCCGACCTTCAATCAGTTTACAATCAATTTCGATTCTCTTCTCACTCGCCTTCAACTCGTCAACTATCTTCGCTCTTCCTCCTACTCCAGCCCCTTCTACTCTTGTCTGCTCTTTCTAAATTTACTTCTAATATTCCTCTTTTTTCTTGCTCGTCTTATACTGCTCCTCATTTTCTTAGTCTATTTCTTCTGGTTCCATTTATTTTCTCTTCTCACTCGCCTTTAACTCGTCAACTATCTACTTGTTCTCTCTTCCTCCTTCTCCCCCTTCTCCTTCTTCTTCTTATTCTTATCTGCTACTTCTTGATTTTCTTCTTATATTCCCCTTTTCTCTTTATCATCTGATCCTGCTTCTCATTTTCTTGGACTATTTCTTCTTGTTCTATTTTTTTCTCTTCTCAACTCGTCAACTATCTTCTCTTGTTCCCTTGTCCTCTTTCTTCTCCTCATTCTCTCCTCCTTATAGATTTTATTCCCATATTCCTCTTTTTTCTTTCGTGTGATCCTGCTCCTCAATTTCTCAGTCTATTTCTTCTTGGACTATTTTCTTATTTTTAGTCTTTCCTAGCAATTCCTTCCTCCGTCTCCTTTTTCGTCTTCATCTCTTCTACTCCCCCATTCAATCCTCTATCACATTCTCCTTCTATTTCTCCTCATTCATTCATTTCCGATATCCTTCTCCTTCTCCTACTTCGTCTTTTTCCACCCTCCTTTTTCGTCTTCTTCTCCTCCATCTCAAATGTGAACTCATTCGTTTCCTCACCCTGTTTCATCTCTTGCCTTCAATTCTTCTCCTCCTCACACGTACTTTCTCGTCTTCCCTCTCCTCCTCCTTTTCCTTCTCCTGCACCTCCTGCTCCTCCTCCTCCTCCTCATCCTCCTCCTCCTCCTCCTTCTCCTCTTCTTCTATTTCTCCACGAAGCTTCCAAATCAATCCTCGCACGTTTTTATGTCTTCCAACACTGGAATCAGTATGAACTATAGTGGGGTCCACGTTATAATGGCAGTGTTTGATTGATTAGCAATGATATTGCAATCCTTGTCTATCATTCAACAAAGCGGATAACGATTTCTCTTTCTCGCTTTGCTCTGTTGCCAGATCGTCTTTTAACAATGTATAATTAATAATTAATCAAGAAAATATTTCATCCTAATTATGAAAATTCATTATGAAATTATTACAAAATATAATTTATTGCTCAATAAAATATAATTAATTATTTTAAACGAGAATGAACCGTTAATATTACATCAATAAACCTGTATCAGCTACCGTCTATAGAAGGCATTGACAAGACAGAGGATCGGCAACGTTTATCTCCTATCTTTCTTCACTGTCATTATAGGGTGGATCTCACTTTAGCGAGACATTGTAATAAATTTATTACAGATTAATTATTTAAGAATCAATCAATAATAAATTGCCTTTCAAATTTTCTTCATCTTCTCTCACATTCTCTCTTTTCTCACATTCTTTTCTTCACATTCTTTCTTCACTCTTTCCACTATTCCTTAACCTTTCAACTCTTTCTTTGCAATTTTCCACGTTTTCCGACACTGACTCAGATCGGCTTCATTTTACAGTTTTCTTTCTTCGAGCCACTATGATGCAACGCAAAATAGTTTAGATGTCATGAGTCTTGTTTTCCAGTCGCTCTCTGAAGGTCGTCCCGGAAAAGTGAGACAGGCGGAAAATCTTTTTCTGTTTATCACGCTTTTCCGATTGGTTTTCTTCCAACATCCACGGCAAACGTAAATGACCAATTGAATTCAATGTTAGGCACTGTCCCTGTCATTTGTTCCACTGTCAGTCTTCAACATTAGGCTGGCCACTAACGACAGGACATGCATGATAAATATGCGTGTACACACATGTTTATCATGCATGTCCTACCCTTAGTTGCAAGCGTTGGACGTTGAACTTTTCTTATTATAGAGAAACGGAGAGATGACAATTGGAACAAGGTGAAAAAGAAAAATATGAAGAAGATAGAGCATGAAATCACGGAAAACGAAAAATCAAACTAAAAATAATAGGATATTATCGTCAATATTCCATAAACAGTAATGGAGATTAGCTCTAAACCCGTTCCACACTGGACAAAATGTTCGGCAAACATGTTTGTTGAGGAGCTCAGGGACAACCATTTTAAAAAGTTTGGACAATCATTGTTTGTCAAAAAAAAATTGTTTTTTTTTCAAACATTTTCAGTGCTGACAGCTGTAAAACATAAAACCTGTTCTCCTCACTTACAAATATTTTGTTTGGTGACGCGTCCACTGGCCTACGGGCAAACATTGTTTGTCAAACAAAATAGAATTTATCTCTTTCCTGTATAGGGCTACTTGTAATATAAATATAAAGAAAATAAAAATCTCAGTACCCTTTTTTTAAAAACATGTTGTGATAAAATATTTTAAAAAAGGGTACTGAGATTTTTATTTTCTTTATATTTAAAATAGAATTTGCCCAAAATATTCCAACAAACATGTCTGTCGAACATTTGTTCAGTGTGGACACGGCTTAACACTAACTAGATAATCAATATATCCAAGAAAAGCGAAAGCTTAAATATTATTATTATATAATAATTCCACACGATATTATGCCCACTATTCAATTTTACTCCACATTTTCATTTATATTTTTTGCCTTATTGTCTTACATTATGTGTATTAGATAAATTAGTGATATTGATTGACTTTCTGATGTGCAAGGATAGTTGATTTGGAATGGAATGTATTCTTACTGAAGAATAGTCATAATGTTTTTACTATAATATTTACTTTAATATTACTTTACTAATAATAATTTGATCTATATATATAAAAGCGAAATGGCACTCACTCACTCACTCACTCACTCACTCACTCGCATAACTAAAAATCTACCGGACCAAAAACGTTCAAATTTGGTAGGTATGTTCAGTTGGCCCTTTAGAGGCGCACTAAGAAATCTTTTGGCAATATTTCAACTCTAAGGGTTGTTTTTAAGGGTTTAAAGTTCGTCTTTTAGCATGTATATTCTTCTTCTCCCAATCTCTTAATTATAATTGAAATTTCCATATCATATGTTACTATAGAACTATAATCTAGATAGAGTACCTCTTCGAAACAGTTGTTAACTGGCAACTAAATTAATAATTTTGTCAGGTTGGCATTAAGTTGAGTTGACTTTGTTAGGTTGGCACCAAGTTGAAGATTTAAATGCATTTATCGCGGAAAAATTGATTGGGCACTTCAATCCTGGGAATATTATATTACTAGCCGTCAGGCTCGCTTCGCTCGCCATATCCGTTTAGCCAGACGTTTAGTCTGGACCCCCGACTGGATTGCTCTATCATATGATAAAAATGCTCAAATGAAAAATGCAGGCGAGCGAAGCGAGCCTGCTGATTTCATTCTTGGACGATCCAGTCGGGGGTCCAGGGGGCGGAGCCCCCTGGCTAGACGGATATGGCGAGCGAAGCGAGCCTGACGGCTAGTAATACTATAATCATAGTGTTGTGTTATTCACTAACACTTTACTATAATATTATCTCTGTGAACATTGTCCTACTTTAACGTCATTGTAAAGTATAGTGTTATTCACTAACTCTTTACTATAATATTATCTCTGTGAACAATATCCTACTTTAACATCATTGTAAATATCCAGGAATCTATCATTCTAGCATCAACACAAGTTCAGTTTTCAAAATTGAATGATAACCAAACTTGACATTGCTTTTGCAAAAGCATCGAAACGTGAGGGGAAAAGATGTAAGCTATGCTTATAACTTTTGGTGAAATACGCACATCATAATAATATAAAGTGATAGTTTAGTGATAATGGTTTCAATGTATGAGCTAAGACTTCCTCGAATTTGAAGCAAAGGAATTCTACAAAGTAAAATAATAAATTATTACAAATTCGCAATGAATTGTTAATAAAGGTAGCTCGTCAGATTTAAATAACAAGTTGGATAATTTCGAGATTATTATCGTTCAATCCATAAATTCCAGATATGATGAATAATTGTAATATTGATTAGTTACTCTATGAGTTACTCATTTAATTTGCTCTTTCATAATATTTACATTCCGTTAACTGATTCTAATGATTCAGAACTTCAAAATTTGTCAAAATCTAATAATGTAGCTCCAATCATCCTCATCTCAATTTTCGTTATCAGCCCAATATTCATTTTTCAGGATTTGATAATTCTAATAGAGTTTGAATTATCCACAGTAAAGTAAGTATACCATTATATTTATAAATTCAAGAAATGCCAATATTCACTCTTTTTTCAGGGCTACTGATCATTGAATAAACACATTTTTATTTTTAAAATACTGGTGACATACACTTAATTTTTGTTACTTAATTTTTCGATTGCAACCGAAAATTGAATCCGTTCCGAAAATTTGGCACATTTATCCATTCAACTAATGTCTATAGGCTGGATTTTGGCACTATAGTTTATCCAGAGATTTATGGATTCAATAAGTTTATGGAGCGCATTTCTCATGTTTTTTATTGATTCAATAAAGTTATTGAATGGATAAACAGTTAATGGAACGACTGAGAAACCAGGCATAGAAAAATTATCAACTACCTCTATTTTCATTCCAAAACTACTAGTTTTATCCCTATCAAGTGGTAGTGTTAAAATGAAATGAAGGGTACTTTTAAGTTTGTTTTTGTTTTTTGGTTAGTATAGTTGTGTGTTTCAAGGAATGCCAAATATGGTTTCACTGGTCATTCCATTCATTTCCAATTTACTATTATAGTTGTTTTTTTAGTTTATAGTTGTTTATTTTAGTTTATAGTTGTTTATTTTAGTTGTTTATTATTGTTTATTTATCATTATAGTTGTTGTGTGTTTCAAGGAATGCCAAATATGGCTTCACTGGTCATTCCATTCATTTCCAATTTACTTCTATACAACACATAAATTTTCCAATCGCGACGAAAATTTCTTCAACGAAATTTCACACTACACTGCCCAACTAATTTATCCGTCCGAGGTCAATTTTCTTATTTTATTACCTCCAACTCGGCAAAAAATTTGACCGATTTATGCGTATGAGTGTGCTGCTCAATCATGCGCAGAATCTTAATAACCTTCACGTTGCATTTTGTTTCGGAAGAAAGGGGAGAGAAAGAGGAGAGAGAGTGAGAGAAAGGAAGTGAGATAGTGGAAAAACAATGCTGGTAGAGAACTTGGGAGTGCCATTGGAAGAAAAGTCTTGGAAGGGTGGAGAGGGGTACTGTGGATGAGGGGTGGGGAGGGAAAGGTCCTGATAGTCATTTGCCGGGAAAAACTGTGGGGAAAATCGACTTGGGAAACAAGCTATAAAACTGTCCAAACCTCCTTTGCTGCTTCAGTCGCTTAACAGTGTTGGTGTCAACTAAGAGAACTTCTGGTTTTTATTTATTTCAAAATTTTGTGATCAATCTTCAACTTTTCGTCATCTGAAATGGGTTGGATTACACAGGTACAGGTTAAACAGTGTTATGGTGTAATAATTTATAAGTAAATTAATAAAAACAATATAAAAACTTGTAGTACCCTCTTATTAAAACATTTTAGAAACTTTAAAACATTTTAACGACTAGTTTAAATGTTTTAATAGAAGGGTACTACAAGTTTTTATATTGTTTTTTATTAATTCAAATAAAGTAGCCCATATATTAAGTGAAGTGATTTTAATTTATAAGTGTACATGATAGATTAATACTAATGTATTCCCAAGAATTTCCACATTGTTTCCGATTTGGTTCTTCGTAGTTATTGATAACAAATTTGTTGATTATGAAACAAGTTTCTCAGAAACAAGTAGTTTCTCAGAACTACTTCAATTTTACAATTTTCAATTATGATTCACAATCAATTATCAATATCAATCACATCTCCTTAGATTCATGAATTGTTGGTTCAAGATTATAGATAGAATAATGTAGTGATTATATAATGGAGACAATGATAATCTCAGACTGCGTGAACTTTGAGTTATAATTGGAAACAAGTATTGATGTCGAAAAACATTTTTATAGATTTTCAATTTTTTTTTTCATTATCATGGATTTTTAAGCTATTTGTGCTCTTATAATGGTAGCCTAAAATATTAATGTTTGTGATAAAATTCGAATTAAAATTTTCTAAGTTCCAATATAAGCCATATTTCCCAAGTATTCTTTATTGATTCATACAATAATTACATCATTAAAATGACAGAGAAAAAATAAGGTAACTGTACTATTCCTCTTCCAAATTTAGATAAGATTACACATAGTCCGATATAGGTTATCTTGTTGTTCACTTCACAAAATTTTCAGTCCTCAATTATTTTTACAAAGTAGATTTTGAAATTCAAATGCTTAAAACCCAAACATAGAAGAAATTTTTCACCAATGGATTTAGATCTTTCATCTCAAATGAATCTTCAACTTAGATATCAATGTCCAACTTACAACTTTACCAAGTCAATGAGGTGAACAAATATTATATTGGTATAGCTTATTATTAGTGGTGAGTCCCTCACGGGAAGGTCCTACTTAGCCTGAATAAGCAATATCAAGCCGTCATATTATACAGAGTTGGTGAAAATTATGGATCAGTTAATTTAGTATATTTATTCAGCATTTCTTCCATACGGATAATTCGACAGTAAATTTCATTAAGGATCCTGATCAATCGAAAAACTACTTTTCTGTTTTTTAAAATTCTTTTCCTACAGTTACGTTGAAAAGTGGCCATTGCTGCACTGATTACAGAACGCAAAGAATCACTTTTCCGCTCTAGTGCGGGAAAAATTTTTCTGCACTCCAGATTTGCAACATGGCAACGCAAAATACTTAGTAGGTTATATGGAGCAACAGTGCAGCAAAATCAAAATGAAGTTGGTAACAGTGACTGCTGTGGCTGCTATAGTGAGCAGAGGTGCAACCAAGCACAACGCGCTAATTATTACATTATATATATTATAACCAAGGACAACATTTTTATTCAATTTGACCATAAATTAAGGTTTTTATCAATAATAAAATTACACAGAAAAACATTTGATGCATTTCAGGCAATTCCACCCATAATTACCCACTTTTCATATTCAATGGTAACTGTAGGAAAAACTAATGTGAAATACGTGAATTTCATCACAACTTGATCACAGGCATGTAGTTGTCTCTAATCAGAGTCGTAATTGTTGCAAGAAAGTGACTTCAAACACTTGGCTTGTCTCTAAACACTTGAACCGTTTTTACTGTACTGGTTTACTATCAAACCTGGTTTCTTTTAAAGTCACTAGGCCTATGTGAAAGTGATACACTCTGCTTAGAATGTGTTACATTCACTCCGGCAATTGTGGTTTATGAGCAGTTATTCTGGTTTAAAATGTTATTACACTTTATGGATTAGGTAGTGTGAAGAATGAAGTTTGTTTTAATGATGAATTGGTTATTTTATCACCTGCAGAAATGATCTGGATAGTTAATTCTATTTTATTTGATTATCTCCATTTCTGTTTTGTATGCTGTGGATTATCTTATGTCAAATAACGTCTATAGTGAGGTCCACGTTATAATGGCAGTGTTTGATTGGCAATAGTATTGCTAGCCTTGTCTATCATTCAACAAAGCGAATAGCACCATCTCTTTCTCGCTTTGCTTTGTTGCCAGATCGTCTTTTAACAATGTATCAAACCAATGTAGCAATAATCAATTAACAAAAAAGTTCATCATAATTATTATGGAAATTCATTATGAAATTATTGGAAAATATAATTTAATGTGTAAAATATAATTGATCATTTTAAACGAGAATAAACAGGTAATATTACATCAATAAACTTGTATCAGCTACCGTCTACAGAAGGCATTGACAAGACAGAGGATCGGCAACGTTGCTCTCCTATCTTTCTCCACTGCCATTATAACGTGGACCTCATCATAGAGAAATTGGAGTCCAGTTGATGCAGTGTGGTCCACGTTATAATGGCAGTGGATAAAGATAGAAGAATAGCAATGCCGATTCTCTGCATTAATTAATTATATTTCTACACTTTCAAAAACATAATTGTCATCGTTGTGGACCTAGAAAAGGATAGTACCACCAGCTTTGTCGAATGATAGACAAGGATAGCAAAACCAAAGTTGATCAAATACTGTCATTATAACGTGGACCTCACTATAGTCTTAATTACTCATTAGCACAGTGTAAGCTTAAAATGAATTATTGCTAGTGGTCCAATCTCAGAATAGCTGGTACGCTGCAAACGGCATTTATTGAACAACATATGAACTTCAATGATTTTTGAGAATTTTAAACTAGAATATACCCGAAATGATAAATTTTTATCATTCTAACATACGCGTATAAATCTGATTAAATCTCCTAAAGCCAAATTACGTATCAGAAGTTTATCCATGATTTTAAAGATTTGAACATAAATCTTCACGAGAATTCAATGGTTAAATCACTCCCTAAATGAGAGCATGATATTATCAAGCATCCCAAATATGTGTAGTGGGGTAGTCCTGTGGTTTTTTATTTGTTATGATTTTGCATAATATTGAAGGCATCCAATTTATCTCTCCAAATCCAGTTCTGCATCCATAATACTTTATAATGCTACGTGTTATATCATTTGATATTAGAATTTTAAATAACAACTACTGTTGTAGACTCCCAGGTTAACATCTTGGAATGCCGCCTCATGAATTACAAATAACAACTACTGTTGTAGACTCCCATGTTGACATCTAAGAATTTCGAATTTAATTTCGCCTCATGAATTACGGTACAACTAATAACACACCAAAAACTTATAATGATCATCACTATTCACTCATAAAATAAACTATCAATAAACCATGCAATAAACTATCAATCACAAATCGTTTTGATCTAGTTTTACACGTGTTACAAATAAACTCCTTTTCCAACCCTTCAAACTCTAACACAACAAAACTATCGATAAAAAACTAATTCATTTCATCAATATCCTCAGCCTATTAATCTAGCCGACAGACAGCCTAATTAACGGTCCCCAAATTAGCAATAACCGGGTGTAGTTTCAGATTAAACACGGGTAATTTTCTCAAGAGCAGCTTCCTAGTCTATAATTAGATATGAGTCAATCGTCAATAGAGAAGCATGTCTGATGGCTGGTTATTAGCATATAAAATTGTATAGCAGGTAGCAGATTGATCCACTCATTATGATCTTTTGACATCTAGAGGAATTCTGGCCCGTTATATTATGTGCAATATCCTCATAAGAGCTTAATGTTGTCGTCATAGTGTGCAACGTGTTGAACGTGAGAAAGAATGAGTGGTATTTTGGTCCATTATTTATTTATTTATTTATTTATTTATTTATTTATTTATTCATATGCAAATACAATTCAGGTAAAAACAACAGGCATTTGCCCAAAACTGCTTCAAACCTTAATTTGGAATACACAGTCTAAAGGTTATGCTACTTACGTAACTTAAATGATAATTCGTACACAATTTTGAGTCCAAAAAATGTATCTAGGTACTATAATTTTGAATTTATCAGATTGATCAATTTCCAAATACAAATCCAAACAAAACTCTTCCTTCACAATTGCAAAAAATATTGCAATATATTTTTAATATATATATACATATTTGTGCAATATCAAATATTTCCAGAGAAGCATAAATTGTTGGCAACACATTAGCTGTTTCAATACATAAAATAGAATACAATAGAATTCTTTCGCAAAATAAAATTCGTGAAGTTCAAAAAAAAAGAATTTTATATTTGAAAGTGACTGAGGAGATGTTGTTAAATTACAACATTATAATGTTGACATAACAATGATAACATAATTATAATGTTGACAAACATAATATTGTTGTCAACATGTATGCAACACGTTGAACAGAAAAAGGCATGTGTGCTACGGTACTCAAAAGCCGTAAGAGGTTTTTCTAACATCTTAGAACGCATCTAGTTTCATTATTTTTAAATAATTGTTTGAAATCATTTCAACTTATATCCACGGCTGAACCACAACAAACCTTTACAAAGATGAGGTGGAAAAGTAAAGACAGTGTAATTTTTGAAGAAAAATATTTAATATTTCTGAAGACAGTGTAAAACCTTTACAAAGTGTTGAAAGGGAAGATTAAATTGAACTTCATTCTCATTTTAAACGTGCGGAATGCATTGAAATCAACAGAGTTGCAAGCTGCACGACAAGTTGAAAGAGAAGTTGCAAAGTTAGAAATGCGACTCGGATGATCAAACTAGTTTTAAACTTGATTTGAGCAGATTTCAATAGTGGAATCAGACTCAGGTGAATGATTGATTAACAACAACCAAATTCAGTCAACGGCCGATCACGGGCAGATCTCAGACAATGAAAAAAATCACATATTATATTATCAAAGCAAACTTTACTTTTCACATCAGTAACTTAATTCATTTCTAAATCTCTTACGGCTAATCTACCACATGAATGATTTTCCAACAAGATCTGACTACTGACCTGACCGTGCCTGTTCAAGTGACTCCAGTTTCCAGAGTTCATCAGGGTATCCGGCATTTCGACATCCCAAATCCAGTAATTTAGTCAATCAGTCGAGAGGCGACCTCATTCTCAACTTGGGATTGCAAACAAACAAAACAAGTAGTGGTGTCAATTTTGTTTTATTTTCTTGCTTCTAGTCTGTGTGTTTCAAAAAAATTCACGAGTCACTGCGCACGCGCGCACAAGGCGTAAAACAAATTGAAAAAAACGGATACGCTACAAGAAAAAACGCAATAAAAAGGATACGCTGCGAAAAAACAAAACAAAACGGATGGATACGCTGTGAGAAAGAATGTTGCAGAAATGTACTAGCGGATAAGTCAATGGATAATGACCTCAGACAATAAACAATACTAACTTGTGCAATGTTGCAAATAGAGTGATTTTATTCTTGTAGTGAACGAGAAACTGTGATATGAAAAGCAGTATATCGAGAAAAATAGACTGAATTTTCTTAATTAATGACCGAGCATAGCGTATTCATATATTTGACTTGAGACTCGACTTGGTGTGCTTGTATGTTCGACGATTACTTTTGAATGCTTCAATTAATAATTTAAAAATTCCCAACACATAATGCCAGTTGCACAAAAGCCAGTTAAATTTAAATCGTAATCAAAAGAACCTAAAGACGGCATTTCAAAAACACATTCTCTGATTGGTTCTCGTGAATTTAATCACAGTTCAATTTAACCGGCTTTTGAGCAACCGGACCATTCTCTTTGAACCATTATACAGATCGAGCTATCAATTAATTTAGATGGAAAAATAGAAATAGAGTTTATTAGTATTAGTTGAAATAGAGTCAATACAAGAAATTCAGTTGGAAAATGAGATTGACCAGCTTCTTGTATCCTTATAAGACAAGAAAGGATAGTACATGCTCAGTATTACTATATATCATGCACGCTGTAGATGGAATCAATAATCCTGAGTAGAGGGGATTTTTCAAATTTCAATTAAACAGCTGAAAGAATACCAGCGGCATTTTGAGCGAGTTCTCCAGCCCAGCTCATCGCTAGTAAATAATCAGCTTATCTGGAAGATGTTATCTGTTTAAAGGTTATTTGTTTCAGAAAATAATATAACAGGAAATTGTATGAAAATTGTTGAATATTTCTATTTTGAGATAGTATTGTTATTCTCCTCCGTTAGACGCGGTTGATATGAAAGTACAGAGAAAAAAGTGTTATGGGGTGGGAATATCAACATTACCTTAAGTGTCCTAGTATCTTCCTAATTCGTAGATGTTGATAAGGGCCATACCATATAAGGCGTTTTTTCAGGCGTTTTCGGACAGTGTTTCTAGAGTCGGCAGGACAGGAAGATCTCCGATTGGCTGCTTGGGTTGTCGTCTGAAAAAACGCCTAAAACGTTTAATGTAGTCTAGCCCTAGGGAGTAGGCCTACATTAGTCGATTTGTCATTCTCGTTTATCATTTTGAACTGTTCATACGACGTTTGTTGTCAGGGTTCATCGTATGAAACTCACATAGTCGAAATTTATTCGAGAAGAGTACGCAAGGAAGAGGGAAAGGAATAAATGGAAAAGAAGAAGAAGATTTGTGGGAAAGAGGAAGTAGAATGAAGAAACTACAAAAAGTCAGCGGACGAGAAAGTGAAAGAGAATGAGAGTGTAGGAAGAGCAAGCAGACTATCCAAGAGTTCTAGGTCAAGGACGTATGCTACGCTTGACCTTGAATCATTCGCTTGCGGTCTTCTAGTAATGGTGACTGACTGTTCCTCTATCTATATCATCACCGCAAGCCTACATGAGTATACGGAGATAGAATTATTAGTATTATTCTCATCAACAACTTATATTAGGCATATACTGTAATTCTAATTAGTAGGCTATAGCGAGATAGTCCTTTACATTGGTATCGTTTTTTGAGCAGGGTTACTTCGATTTTATTGAATGATCCTTCATCCATATTTAAAACCAATTACAACTTAAAATCTTTTTTATTTCATTTTGATTAGATGTATGATCAGTACATACTACCATATTTCATATTTTATCAACTTAATTTAATAGATGAGAATCATTTGAAATAAATGAATATAGTATTCATTTTATTGAATGATCCATCATCCATATTATTGAAATCTAACTCAACTTTATTCTATTTCAATTGGATGATTGTCCAAATTACCAAATTCATTAACTAAATTTAATAGGAAATTATTGCCTTATTACTTAATAATGATAATAATATACTATATTGAGTAAATTTGTTGCATAATTGGCTGTTGTACTGTAATTTATTGTGGATTCGTGTATAAACCAGAATGTATTGTAACTTACTTGAATGAATAAATTTGAATTAAAATTAAATCAGACTTGATGAATCTACTCTCACCTAATTGTAGTCTTCACCAGTGAGTCTAGAAACATGAGAACTACAAACCAAATTTACACTAACTCTGTTTGGTTTGGTACTCGTTATAATGATAATTCTCTATTTTATGAAATAAGTTACTACTTCAGTTACTTACTTGAGCTTCTTTGTCATACAGCTATTGAACATATTGTAGATAGCTATTATACACAGCTATTGTAGAATATTGTACATCTGCAGCTTTGAAAACCTCCAAACAAAATATAATTCCATATTTTATCAAATTTACGGCATCAGTTCTATCAGGTGTATGTCTCAATGCTCAATCTTCTAATCCACACACGTGGTCAATATTCTGAATGACACGCATACTAATATGATTGTCATCTTTTCCTTGATGGTCTTTTATATAAATATTGCAGTAGATTCGAACAAATTTTACAAAATTATGACTTTCACAACACATGACAAAAACCTACACGATTAGTTTCATAATCTGTCTAGTTTCTATATGATTTATGATCGGTTTCGATAATATTGTTACCGACAACTTTTCAGAAGAAAATAATGTCATTCTATAATCTCATTTTTCTGAATATACTAGACTTTTCGTATCAAAACGAATTAAACTTTCAAAACATTACATCAACCTATCTGGATAGCCATCACCTGTCAACCTCGTTTGTCTGAAACTTTATATTCCAAACACAGTATTTCATTGGGGAAAACTGGTGTCTGGGAAATATAGAATCGAATTAACTATTGAAAGCGATTCACTGGGATATTCCCCAATAAGAGGTGGATTCCAAAACGTCTTAAGTCAAAAAAGTGAATTTCTCAGGAACTAATTTTTTTTCTATTTTTGATAATATAATTCAATGCTACTTTGGAATAGAATAAGTCATGTAATTTGCAGTTTCAAATCCTTCTTTCAAGACAATTAAAAGTGAGATTCAATGACAAAATAATTTTTTTAATATGTTAAAAATTTGTTTTTTTTTTCAAAACGACCTAAGTCAGTGACTTTAGCACTTCTGGAAAATTCATATGGGGGACAACTTCGAACTATTATCATTTGAAAGAGTATTGATATTCAGAGCTTGTCTTTAAGATGTCAACAAAGGTTTTAATAACTATCTAAGTACATGACAAAATATTAATTTTTATTTATAAAAATTAATCACATTCTTCTTCATTTCACTGACACGATTCACTAATCAAAGTCAATCAGTCAGTATAACCTCAAAATCACAGCAAATAGGTGCTGACTGCGAGAATCGCGCATGCGCGAAACTCTTGGCAGCTGACTTAGGCCTGTTTGGAAAAAACAAGGCATGACTAAAGCACTTTTGGAAAACATTACTGATTTGTAATGTGTGTAGTATACTTGACTTAAGCTGTTATTGTATGAATTGTTTTTCCAATGTGAGAAATGATGCTCTAGAATCAGATTCAACTAAAACCATGAATAAATGACTTGAGCCCTTTTGGAATCCACCTCTTCGATTACACTTTGCATAGGATGAAATCAAAACTTTTGACCATGTTTAGTATTATCTTTGTTTGATTAGCATTTACCTGAACTTGATTAGTATTTTCTTTACGGCTTTTAATTCCATAAAATAAGGATTGGTTAGTCAAAGACTGCAGCATCGTTTAAAGCTGCGTTTACACTAAAAGTCATCATCAAAATGTTATCCATGAATAGTATTATACAGAGAAGTTTTTTGTAGGAAACAATCTACGGTTCTCAAATAATTTAGAGCAACAAAAGTTGTCGATTTTTCGCCCAGAGAGCATGGACTTGCAGAGGGGAACTATTTTGCTCAAATTCAAATTCATTATTTCCGGTGTGATTCACTTTTGTGAGTCACATTTAATTAGGAATCAGCAGTTCAGTGTGATTCGTTTGTTTCTGTAATGGATTTTATTTGAGAGATTGTGGGTTATTAGCTCACCTCCTCCAAGTAGTGGCATAGCGGGTGCGCCGCTATATGGACTAGAACACCTGCCAGATTTTCCTTCAGAGTTTACTCCCCTAGGCTCTTCCGCCCACATCGCCGTTGTGATTTGAATAGATGAATATTTATTCAATGACAAGTACATTACAGAATAACAATAATCACATATTGAATTCAAAAATGCGTAATGTACAGTCAATGAATACAATACTGTTTGCTAAAGAGTGAACTTTGTCTGCATACAGGAGCATATATCTCATAATTGAAAATAAAATCAGGAATTCGCTTAGCGTACACACATGAGATATTATAAACTGGAAATAATGCGAATAAAATAATAAATATACTAAATCTGTATTGTACACGACCCTCCTCACACACAGACTCGTTCTAGGTGAGGAGTACTATTCTTTCAAATTATTGTAAAGTTAGCATTTCAAATGTTTGTAACGTTTTGCTTTTTGTGAATAAAAACTTTTTTCATTCATTCATTCAAAAATAATAATGTTTTAGTATATGATTTCTCTCCTCTTCCGCCTTTGTGGACGTCGACCAGGTGTCACCCAGTTATCCCAGCCAGATGGTCCCTGGTTATCTCAATAATACATCTTCTTCCGCAGTTGATGCTAATGATGATGATGAGACGTCTGCCACCCTTCTCATCACTTGTCACTTGATGTTGAAGCCAACTAATAACTACTGTGCGTTCACCACTTACTCGGGTATCCCCGGGATTGCCTCACCCGTTTACATTTCAATAATGGAAGTTGCCCTGAGGGGAACAGTTTTTTAAACAGGAATGAGCAGATTATCTAATTACATCAGATTTATACTGTTATCAGCTATCCTGTATTAAAGGCAGTCAGTGGCAAGAAAGAGAATTGGCAACGCTGTTGTTCTATCTTCCTCCACTGCCATTATAAGGAGGACCTCACTACAGTACAGTTACTATATAAGTTCCCGTGTTATCGGATGGGCACGTTAAACTGTCGGTCCCGGCTGAAGTATGACAGTCGTAAGGCCCATTGACGGCTCAAATTATATATTCAGGCGGTGGGACCTTCCCGCAAGGGACTCCCCACCAACAAAAGCCATACGAATTTACTTTTTACTATATAAGTTGTTCCCATACCTGTATGTATTTTTTTGTAAATAAATAATAGTATCTCAAGTCACAAGGACGGGAAGGCCTTTTGCAGGTGAAAATGATGTTTCATTCAATGAGATTTTCATTCGAGCACTGCAAAAGACATTCAAGTCCAAGTAACTTACACTATTTTTTGTCATGATGATCTAGAAAAGAATGAGAAACAGAAAACATTACCTGCTTGTGCTGACATTACTATACATGCATTCTATATAAACATAACCTAGTCTACGAGTTTCGAATCAGGAATTTCTTGATTGTAGTTGACAAAACTTCCACCTGGAGCGCTAAAAGGCGGTTTTTGTACCAGTTTTGCTGTTTCACATTCGGAACTATAGTGACGTCCACGTTATAATGACAGTATTTGATAAACTTTAATGTTGCTATCCTTGTCTATCATTCGACAAAGCAGGTGGTACTATCCTTTTCTAGCTCCGCAACGATGCCAAATCTGTTTTTGACAATGTAGAAATATAATTAATTAAGGCAGAGAATTGGCAATGCTGTTCTTCTATCTTTATCTACTGCCATTATAACGTGGACCTTACTATAGGAAACATACTCGACTGTAAAGAAAACATATGATTTCATTACAGTATAGAATGCTGTAATGAGAATCATATGTTTATTTGTTCCACAATCAGCTGTTTACCGGTTTGATTTAATGGATGTAAAACAGCTGAAATTGAATGACCATGACAAAATTAATAAGGAGTATCTTAGTATCACTATAAAGAGTATCTTAAGTGGTATAAAGTATGAGTATCACTATACTACAGTTACTATTATAAAGAATATCTTTTTACAGTTACTGTAACTGTAGTATCTGCACTTTCACTCAATGTGCCTAGAATATATCCTGGAATTTATTCTAGGTACGTACATTTGCTTTCAATATTTTATTATCTTGTGCATGTCAGTGTACTGTTTCTAGCCGCGTGTCTGTGTACTGTTTCTAGACGGTGTTCGTCGTAGTTAGCCTGGCGGCCGCCGCTTGGAGCCGTGAAGTGCCGACAGCAGCACAGTCGGCCGCGGTGGCAGGAGCCGCAGCCCAGGGATCGCCTCTGCGTGTCAGCTCAGATCTACTCGACCAGGACAGTCCACACCAGGCGACGCGAGGCGCCAAACGGGAGTTGGGAGACGTCGCTTATCACCATGGGGGTCATCACAAGCATGCCACCTCCTACCAGCACTTTGTGCTGCACAGCTATCATCCCAAGAAGGTACAAATTAATAGATAATTAGTTAAATTAAATTAAATACTTTCATATAATTTATATTCATACAATCTATATTCTTGTTTTATTAATTTAAAGGGTACGATAATTATATTTTATAAATACAAGAAAGTAGCCCTGAATATATACATCTAAAAAAATATGGAACTTTCATGTAAATACATTTTGAAGGTAGAGGAGGAATGGATTGATATCGCTCAAGGTCTTAAAACTAGTTGATTGTGTTAGGGACGCAATGTCATGCCAATATATTATAGCTACCTTACCATATAAGATTATATAATTTTATATATGAAGATTGATTGATTAATTGATTATATGCCTTTATTAGGGCGGAGCTAGGACTCCTGGTCCTCTCTGCCACACAACCCTAAGATGGATGGGTCAAAGAGGATAAATAATTCTATTTGGATGTGTCTCAAGACTTAGGAATTAATTTAGTTCAATTTTATTTTCCAAAAACATGATACATAATCATGGAATAATATAATATGATATTGTATATTATACAACATATTTTGAGATCCCCTACTAGACTATCAATCTTTGGATGATGGAGATTTGTGGTGGGGGGAGGGAGATAGTTACTTATGAATCAAGATGAGATTCAAACTCAAGAATGAGAGTTATTTATTTAGGCCTAATCATTTAGAATTACACAACTTACAGAAAAGTACCACAGGCTTAACCTATAAGGAATAATTGAAAGATCTTTCACATGGACTTTTTAATCACAGATGAAAAGATCTTAGAAATATTTCTCGACATTAAAAACCGTTATTCTCTCTCCTTTTATAAATTAATAGAAACAAATCATATTGCCATTTTGTATTATCAATAGAAAAAGAAATCATTGTGATTCTTCATCTAATGGAATATGAATGAATGGAAATCTTTATACTAGAAAACATTATTCTCTTCCTTTTTATAGATCAATGGGGAAATCATTTCTATATTTCTATAGAGAAATAAATCATTGTGATTCTCTCTCTGATAAATATAATTGAATGGTAAAATTATTGTTTATTTTTTAAATAAAATGTAATCTTTTTTGCAGGTGATCTACCACAAGAAACATGGTCACCATCATGATGCTCCCCCCTCCTACCAACCTGTCCCCCATCACCCCATTGCTCCTCCCCACCACAGTCCAGTGCCTGTCTATGATGAAGGAATCACCGTTGATGATGAGTCATATCCAGCCTACTAGATGCTTCTAGATGCTACTAGATGCTTCCAGATGCTTCTGGATGCTACTAGATGCCACTAGATGCATCTATATGATCCTAGATGTCTTCTACAAGATTCTAGATGCTTCCAGATGCTTGCTACTAGATGCGTCTAGATGCTACTAAATGTATTCTAGGTGCCTCTAGATACAACTAGATGCTTCCAGATGCTACTGGATCCTACTAGATTCCTTCTAGATTCCACTGGATGCTTCCAGATGCGACTGGATGCTTCCAGATGCTACTGAAAGCTACTAGATTCTACTGGGAGCTACTGGATGCTACTAGATGCCACTAGATACTTATGGATGCTACTAGATGCCACTGGATGCTTCCAGATACTACTAGATGCTTCTAGATTCTCTGGACGCTACTAGATTCTACTGGGAGCTAATGGATGCTACTGGATGCTACTGGATGCTACTAGATGCTTCTATGCCACTAGATTCTTCCAGATGCTACTGGACGCTTCTAGATGCTACTGGATGCTACTATATGCTTCTATGCCACTAGATGCTTCCAGATGCTACTGTATGCTTCTAGATGCTACTAGATTCTACTGAGAGCTACTGGATGCTTCTAGATGCTACTAGATGCTTCCAGATGCAACTGGATGCTTCTAGATACTCATGGATGTTGACACCACTTCACCAGACACCCTCTATACAATGATGACATACCCCCCACCAAAACGAGTTACCAAAAAATACCAGAATGTTGCCTTTTTTATTTATACAAATTATCGATCTAGTTAGTAAGCGATTGTTCCTATTTTTTACATCATGAAAATAAACTTTTTTGTAGAATTGGTTATTATTTATTATTAAACCTCTACTTTACTCCTATTAATTTTCCACTCCAAAAAAATAAATGTCCTTTGTGAAATTGGTTTTATTTATTTATTTATTTATTTATTTATTCAAGGTGATACACATACTATAATTAGGAAAGAAAAAACAGGCGATTGCCCAAAACTTCTTCAGTTCCTGGATTTTCACATATTAAAAATAGTCCAAACAATTAGGTTAAGTTCAAATTTTGATTTCTGCCAAAGTTTCCGCACCATCCGAGGAAGATAACACAGATATAAAATTGATTTTGAATTTCACAATGTTGATATAAAGCCGAAAAACAATAATCAATCCGAAATTCGATTAAATTAATTGAAATAAATTAAAAATTTGAAGACAAAAATTAGACACTCACTTTCAGCTACTTTACAGCTGATAGCTTTTCAATCATTTTTTTCCCTTATTCCTAGTGTTTACAATATTGAATACCTAAACGGTTTCTATAGAATTGACTCCTAACTTCTAGATAGATACGGTAGGTAGATAGGCTAGATAATTTTATTGCAACGGCTTCTAAGTTCTTCAAAAGCGATGCATTTGTCAAAATAGCACAATGTTGCCTTTTTTATTTATACAAATTATCGATCTAGTTAGTAAGCGATTGTTCCTATTTTTTACATCATGAAAATAAACTTTTTTGTAGAATTGGTTATTATTTATCATTAAACCTCTACTATACTCCTATTAATTTTCCACTCCAAAAAATAAATGTCCTTTGTGAAATTGGTTTTATTTATTTATTTATTTATTTATTTATTCAAGGTGATACACATACTATAATTAGGAAGAAAAAACAGGCGATTGCCCAAAACTTCTTCAGTTCCTGGATTTTCACATATTAAAAATAGTCCAAACAATTAGGTTAAGTTCAAATTTTGATTTCTGCCAAAGTTTCCGCACCATCCGAGGAAGATAACACAGATATAAAATTGATTTTGAATTTCACAATGTTGATATAAAGCCGAAAAACAATAATCAATCCGAAATTCGATTAAATTAATTGAAATAAATTAAAAATTTGAAGACAAAAATTAGACACTCACTTTCAGCTACTTTACAGCTGATAGCTTTTCAATCATTTTTTTCCCTTATTCCTAGTGTTTACAATATTGAATACCTAAACGGTTTCTATAGAATTGACTCCTAACTTCTAGATAGATACCGGTAGGTAGATAGGCTAGATAATTTTATTGCAACGGCTTCTAAGTTCTTCAAAAGCGATGCATTTGTCAAAATAGCACAATTTGATATATTGGTTATATTTATTCAACTACAATTATTTGATAAATTGATATATTATTCCTATGGTCTTCATTCATTTTTCAAGATTGGGATTCAGATGAAAATGCTCAACTCATAAAAATATCATAAATCAAGAAAAGATGACAGCCTATTATTACAGTTAGTAAGCGATTGTCCTTTCAATAAAAACTTGAAGTAAACGTTTTTCTAGAAACTATTATTGATTTAAACTTTTTACATTATCTAGGCTTGAAACTGGATTGAACATCTTTTTGATAATATAAGTACACAAACTAATGTTTTTCTTATAGAATGATGCAGTTTTTATACCGTTTAGTTGTAGGCTATATTATCTGGATCAGACTGAAAGACATCTATTAAATTGAGATTGTGTAGGTAGAATCAATCCGCCTACCATTTAGTTAGTTGAAATTCAAATAGAAATAAACTGATATTGTGCAACTAATTATACAAACTTATTATTACTACATTACAGAGCTTGACTTGTAAGACAGAACAGTGACAAAGTGGAATTTCTCCATATAGTTATTATAAATTAGATAGGCTACCCGTTCTCAATAAAATGACTCGAAGTTCATACATGTCACTACAATATAGGGTCGCCACCCGTACTATATAATAAAGTATTGTACTTTATTTGGAAGTCTTGTACTTTATACTTTGTAAGCAAGATAAAATACACAAAAATACTTTATTTTGCTCAATAAAGTACTATAGAATAAAGTACGAGGAAATCAAAACATTTTAGGTTATTAGAGTGGCGGAGACTGTCAGATTTCAAATAAATATAAATACATTTTTAATTTTTACTGATAGAAAGTAACAGGTAGCAGGTAACAGATGGAACGGAACTGCTGATGAGTTCAAGAATTTGTATGAAGTGGTTTCATATTTACTCTCTATTTCTGCCACTTCAGCATTTGTGGAAACGGATTTTTCGGTGATGATTGGAGAGATGAGAGGAGCAAAGCATCTTTGAATCTCATATGAAATGAACTGCCTAATGATTATTTCAATTTGAATGTTGATTGCAAATATGATTTGCAACTCTTCACCAGTAACAATGATTTATTGATGATGGTCAAAAGCAATAACCAATAAGAAATATGTTTTCAAGAACAATTAATTGATTTTTTATTAAATTTAAAATTCATTATTGATTTCATTAATTCATTACATTATTAGACTCATTTTGTATTTCATTATATTCATGTATTGTATTTTGAATATTCATTCAAAATTACTTTATTTGCATGGGCTACTTATAAAAGTTATTAAAAACATAAAGTACATTTTATTTATTTTGTCCAGGAGCACATTCAAGCTCCAAAATCAAAAAATACTACGGTACTCAATAATCAGGCTTGTGGAGCACTTGATAGAAGAAAACCATAAAATATATTGAAATGAATGCTAATATGAAGATTTTAAACGTTGGAAGCAAAAGCAGTAAATTAAATGTAAAAGAAGATTTTAATATCTAAACTACAGCAAATAAATTAAATAGTAATAAACTAATAAATATCATTGAATTCGATTTAGACAATCCCATTTTTGATAAAATTATACAACCAAGAAATAGAGCATATAAATGGAGGATTAATATGTACATAAATCAGTCAATACCTTTTTATATTCAATTATTCATTATATTAACATTTTAGTCTTGATTAATGTTAGGCTATAATATTTGTAATTTTCAATCGCACTCACTGCTGGCGAACAAGTTCCACTTATGCCGGTAGTGCCTTTTATATAAATTCACTTATTTATAATATTACTTATAGCATCTATCATATTTTTAATGTAAGTACTGATTGTAAAATGTTATGGCAAATAATTTCAAAATTTCAATTTCAAAATTTCAAACTTGAAAATGGCTAAAATAAGCTGGAACCGGTCGTTCTTTTGAAATATTCTAAATATATTTTATAAAAATAAAGTACTACTTTATTAAGTACTAAGAATAAAGTAGTACTTTATTTTTAGGCCTGTGATTACCAATGTACTTTATTCTTCATAAAAAAAGGTGGCAACCCTACTACAATATGACAGATATTACAATGGTACAATATGGTTACAATGATCGAATATTGATCATTGTGGTCAATATTGATCAAAAACTACTCGTGATTATAGTAAAAAACAACAAGATATCTGCGGATATTGTACAGTAAAGGTGATCATCAACATAATTATTATTCATGACAAGAATTTTCAACGACAAAAATTTGGAAAAGGAGCCTTCTTGATGTTATCAATCATAATAACCTACCTGCTAGTACTTGCACCCAGTTGCACAAAAGTTTTAATCTAGATTAGGCCTACCCTAATGTCACGAGAAACAATTAGAGAAGACTTCTTTTAATGGAGACTTTTCTGATTGGCTCTCGTGGTATTTAATTATTATTGAAATTTAACAGGCTTTTGTGCAACCGGGTCTGAGTTTATCAATATTTTTACTTCAGAATAGTCGACTACACTTATTTTCAAATTCTTGAAGAATTCCAAAAATTGTATGGAACATTATAATTATTTATTATTCCTATGAAGTGGGAGAAGTATTCGAATTCAATTGAAATTGAGTAAAATATTAGGAGCTGAAGGTTCATACCTTCAATTGGAACTGTTGGAGTTAATATAGTTTTAATAATACTGTATTGATAATACTGATTGATTCAAATGGAAATCACATTTTTGTTTAATTTTTCCATGATTTTATGTAACCCAAAATAAACGCAATAGGTACCAGATTACTAGGCTTTTACTATACAGGACAAATTCAAATTTATTCACACTCATAAATACATATACAGAAACCAAATAGAGTCTAGCTTGACAAATACAACAATACTCCATCTAAAATTTAATAATAGATTGTAAGTAATAGTATATAATATAATAATAAATTAAGGGTAAAACCTATCTGGATGGGGGCATGGAACGGTCAAGAGAGAACAATACCCCTCATTCAACGCCGGTGGAATGGGAAACAATAACTGTCAACCCATGTCAATGCTCAACCAATATTAAACAATAGATCTCTTAATGCCCCCATCCAGATAGGTTTAGCAGCATAAAATATATTTTCAAAACCTACTCCAAAAGCCACCACTCTGGTCCGCAACTTACAACTCGACATAATATGTATCGTTCAAAAAATATCAATTAGCACAAAGAAATTAGCTCTTTGATAATTAGAATAGACTCAAAATTGTGTTCCATAGCGATTGAATTCAACTATTTTTCTAAATTTAATGAGAATGACTTGAAAATTGTGTTTTGAAACAATATGTACATCTCTGATAACCTGATACGAGTTATAATATCGTTATACTAAAATCATTTATTGCGTGAAACACACCATTCAATTGCAGGGTTTTTGGTTTCTACTACACGACGAACATAATATCCTTTGATTAGCGATTCGATTGTACATCAATAAAACCTGGTATATGCCTTCACGGTTTAGATCTTTGTCGCATCTTGATAAGCTCTGCAGAAACTCCATGTTACACCAAAACCTACAGAGTACAGACTGTCTAATACTTTGATGGACATAAATTATAACTTTGATGAACCTGTACAGAACACGGAAATGGGAATCCCGCAGTAGAAGTCTAAGTGTGGAATAACGTCACTGAACTTAACAGGATGGGGGCATAAGCTTCATTGCACAAGGGTCGAAAATGTGTTAAACTACCTGCCAAATGGTATCGCAGTTGTATTGTTCTAGCTTGACCGTCCCATGCCCCCATTGAGATAGGTTTTACCCCAAAATTAATTCTCTATTAGTTCAAATGTATTGCTGCATTTGAATGAATGATGGTGTGGTTACAGGTAATAAGTAGTATGAGAGAATCATGGAGCTACTACAAAAAAATAAGAAAATGAAGGGCATCAAGACATAAGGCTATAGAAGTATGGAACTACATGAACACATGGAAAGAGAAAAATAGAGGACATCAGTGAGAGAGGCTTCCTAGTGACTAGATTTTCCACTGTTAATGCCGGTTGCACAAAGCAAGTTGAATTTTAATCGTGATTAATTTCCAATTGAGAACCAATCAGAGAAGGCTTTTTATCACGAGCAAATGAAAATAATCACCAATAAAATTCAACCGGCCTTTTTATGCCTGTGCAACTAGGCGTAGCTGTAGTTGAAAACTCCACCACTTTCTTTTAGAACCAGTCGAATTTTATTTAATTATTTAATAGATGAGTTGCTTTTTAGGAAATTATCGTACAGTTCTTAGAACCAGTAGAATTCAGAAACAAGCCAAATTGTGACATCTTTCCATGAAAAATACATAATTCTGCGTTATAAAGGAAGGTACCTACACCTATACATCTAGAAATGCATTAGTTTCGGATCTTCATAATTTGGATCTAGTCCAGTGATACTATTATCACTTATTTTAGAGATTAAGGTAAGTTGTAATATAAATTGAATGTATTGTTTTTGGTATCATAGGCTTAGGTGTATTAGCGAATAAGATAGAATAGTTTTATAAAACATCACATGTATAAAATATACCCGTACACATAAATATATTTTGACAAGTTGGTGAGTTCCAAAAATGACGATATTAACAAAGATGATAACTCAGACATACATATTGAGCAATGACCCATACAATAAATTACATTTTATATAATGAGATATAGTATGTTCTAAACATTTAGATATCTGATATCAATAAACAAAGAATAAATAATAAATCATATTCATTGAATAGAATGAGTCAGAAAATGAATATTTCATATTTACTAATATTATATTAGTCTGCAAGTCGTTATTTTAATGTTAAAAGTGAATTGATAACAGTAGGTAGATAGAAATGTTACTGAACAAACACACCAGATACTTGAAATTTTTAAATAGCTTATTATTTAATATCATTCCAACCATTGTATTCAATGTGACTCTTCATCAGTCATTGGGTCTTTACTTTTTTCACTTCTAATTCCTGGAGTTTCAGTTATATTTTGGATCTACATTTTTCAACTTTGATAAATTCCTCGTTCAAATCCTACCATCATGTTTCTATTACTAAATTGATACCTGTACCGTTTGAAAAACTTCAAGACAAAAAAATTCAACCTGAGTTGAATTCAAATCTTCCTCTTTCCTATCACTAAAACAGGGGTAACTACAGGGGAGAGCACGGGCACAAAAAAATTGAAAACCCAATAAAAGGTCAGCAGTGTTTAATTTATCGACTGTCGACCCAGCGAGGTTTGTACTAGAATTTGTTCAGGATGTTCAGAGGGAGTTCGTCCTTGGGTTTGGGTACCTATGACTGAGGCGAATATAAAATTAAATATTAGATAGTGATATAGTAGAAGCTCCTATTTGAATAGTAATAGAAATATTTAAACATTGATCCACGTCAAAACAATCTTCTGAGAGACTCTGATCATTTACTATATGTAGTGGTTTTAGTATTTTTGGGAAATAAACATTTATTTATTTATTTCATTCAAGGTACTCCTCCACTTTTCATTACTTATTTAGACATTACTCTCCATTCACCAATGAAAATCAATAGCATATTAACATGAAAAAATATAATTTTCCCACAGATACCCTGAAAAGTGACCATTTGTGCACTAAAAAATAAAATAAATTCGTATGGCTTTTGTTGGTGGGGAGTTCCTTGCGGGAATGTTCCACCGCCTGAATATATAATTTAAGCCGTCAATGGGCCTTACGACTGTCATACTTCAGCCGGGACCGACAGTTTAACGTGCCCATCCGATAACACGGGAGTGATCTGTTTAAAAAACTTTTGGCTCTCAGTGGGGTTTGAACCCGGGATCTCTATGCTGCTACGCAAGCACTCTATCCACTAGACCACGGATCACTCCATTGCACTGATTGCACTGATTGATTTGTGCACTGATTGCAGGCTGCAAAGAATCACTTTTCCGCACTAGTGCGCAAAGTGAGTACTTTGCGTACTCCAGATTTGCAGCATGACAACGCAAAATAGTTAGTAGGTTATATGGAGCACCAGTGCAGCAAAATCAAAATTAAGTTGGTAACAGTGACTGCTGTGGCTGCTATAGTGAGCAGAGGTGCAACCAAGCACAACGCGCTAATTATTAAGTAGATATTATAATGGAGGACAACGAGAGCACAGTGCCACCACAGCACACACCACACAGCTGCCCCCCGCCATTCAAACACTACTACATTATTCAGGCAATTTTACCCATAATTACCCACTTTTCATATTTAATGGTAACTGTAGGAAAAATTTAATGTGAAATACGTAAGCAAAGTTCGTTTGCTGCACTCAAGAAACCATTCCGCTCTCGCCTACGGCTCGGGCGTAAACATTTCTTTCGATGCAGCAAACTGTCACTTTGCGCACTAGTTGCACAAATAACTATTTCTTTCTCTATTTCCATGCCTACCTGTTGTTACTTGGTTTTGAGATTTTGACATTTTCTCTATTCATTATCAGTCTATTTCTTTCTCAATTCTACTTTTCTTGTGAAAACCATATTTTTTTAGTTTATTATCCTTTACAAGCTTTTCACTCCAATCAAACTCCTGAATCATTTTTGCATTCATTTTCCATTCACAAAAATCAGTCGTATTTCTTTCACAATCATACATTTCATTTGCAAGGGCATTCTATTAAAAGTATGTCTTTGTTCTATTGTGTTTTACTAGCTACCAAATTTCCTAATAACCATTCTGTAGTTAGATTCGCTTCAAACTGTCAGCATTGTCCATATGCTTCTTATTGAGTCAACACTTACAATTCAATCTCACTGTAGCATCACCACATATTTCACCTACATGTTTCCGATTTTCCTGTGGTTTAAATAGATCAAATAAAAAAGGTTGGGAGAGAATTGAATTGAAACAAAGAAACATTTGTAGAATGTGAGGCTAGAATGAAACCAAGAGAATAGTATGAGAAAAGAAATATAAAGCTAATAGAAAACCAACTAGAGTAAAGAATGGGAGGAGAAAGGAAAATGATTTCCACAAAGCGAATGGAAAGGTTAAAAAGCGAATAACATTTGAGGGAGAAAGAGAAAGATATGAAAAAAGGCAGACAAACGAATAGAGAATTGGAATATAATGTGAGTTGAAATTGAATAGTAGTATTGGCGAAGCGTATGATCTGCGAATAATAACTGCTATAAAAATATTGACAAAGCAGACGTTGGTCTGGAAAACACTTTCACTGTGGATTATAGCTTGTAATTTGCTGCAACACAGGACCAAGTACAGTGTACAGTAAGAGGCATGCAATTGTTGGCCAATTTTCTTGTCAACTTGCCTTCTTGAAGCTCAATGCAAGTCGTCTTAGCCTTCTATACTGCGAAAATGGCACAACACTGATTGAAATTCTTGTATCATATAAGAATTTGAACTCAATGTCTTGTAATAAAAAACAAATACAAAATGGTGGTTCTAAATTAATGATTATTAAATGTTTATCAGTAGGGTTGAGAGGAGAAGATCGTTTTTTTTAAATAAAATTAGTAGTAGCCAGTTTGGAATATGCTTAAATTGCTCCCATCTCAATCTCTGCAATATTTATTCCAATATCATTGTCTGCATATAGAATAAGCCATCGATTTTATGCATATTCTGACAGATATAGTCTACTGAATTAAGACTAATCTATAGCAATATTTCAACTGAACGTGGTGCATAAGTTATTTAACAATGATAAATATTTTACTGTGAGTTAGAGTATAGTAGACTACCTACCTTCAGTTACCAAGTAGTTGGAAATTATGTACCGTATTGAATAAGTAGGCTACTTTTTCTACTGAAATCTTTAGATGATAGCAAGTCTTCCTCTGATATAAGAATATTTCAACTAAACGTGGTGCATTAAACTATTTACAATGATTTGATAAATATTTTACTGTGAATTAGAGTACCGTACTTACCTTCAGATACCAAGTTGTAAATTATGTATTGAATAAATACTATTTCTACTGAAATCTTTAGATTATAGTAAGTCTTCCTGATATACCGTAAGAGTATTTCAACTAAACGTGATGCATAAACTATTTACAATGATAAATATTATACTGTGAGTTAGATACCTCAAATAGTGATTAAATACCTCAATTAGTTACCAAGCTGCAAATTATGTACCTATAGGCCTATTGAATAAGAACTATTTCTACTGAAATCTTTAGATTATAGCAAATCTCCCTGATATAAGAATATTGTAAAAGCCAATATTATTAAGTCTCCCTGATATCAAAACATTGTAAAAATCCAAGTTATTGTAATATGTTTCTTGGACTAGATTCCTATGGAGAAACCCAAGTTCAATTATTGTAGCAAGAGACAAAAATAATCTAGAGAATCAATAAATATATTTATTCTATGTAGTAGCCTATCAGTAGTTTGGGATGATTGAACTCACATAATTCAGTATGCTATTTAAAATTGAAGCAATTTATTTTCTACTTCTCAATCTTTGACTCACTCTAGACTCTAGAACAAACTTTCATATTGAACAATAAGTGTCAAGTGGAATTGATATTATCTGCAATGATATTCATATGAGTTAGGCTACACACTCAGTTATTCAACCAACTCAAATGGATCAGTTAACATTTGCATCCATGTTAACTCAAGCGTCATTATTGATTAGAATAGTCCTCAACTATTCGTATTCGCTTTAAAGCTATTTTCATGAATATTTTATGAGAATAAAATATGAATACATATAGACGTACTCATACAATAAATAGAAAGTTTTTCTTGAAATAATTGTAACCTATTAAAATTTTTCCTGAAAGGTATAGGTATAGGTTCTTGATCAGCTAGAAATTGTATTAAAAAGAAAAATAGGCTTACATTTGAATTATTTTCTTTTTGGACTGGAATACTTTTACCGTTCAACCAACAGACTTCCTAAAAGCATCAAAGTAGGTAGTGAATAGGCTACATTGATTTTGGGGTGGAATTCCACAATATATCTGTTCATAGTGTAAATTTTACATTGATTTTTCTCGTACATAACAGCCACACCAAAAATACCTAACAAAGCTACCCCAAAATGAGCCAGTACGTTCAACAACCTACTGTCCCCTCTGTGGCATGTCTTGACGCACGCCTCACTATTGTTCACTTGTTGACAATAATGAGGCATGCAACAAAATGAGGCACACATCATGCAGTTGCGAGGAGAATGCACTCTCAGGATATAGTGTGATTTATATTCACTATAAACTGTCAGCTTTCCTCCGGATAACATCAATGTGTTTCCCATTCAAATAATACTGACAGTTTGAAGTGAATCTCTGAAACTTTGAATCTCATCAAATTGTCAGCATTTTATATATAGATAACATGAATGTTTCCCATTTAATCAATGCTGACAGTTTGATGTGAACTTCTAAAAACTGGAATCTCTTTTTAAATTGTCAGTTTTCTGTAGTTGAACGAAATCAATGCTTCACATCCACCTATTGCTGACATTTTAAAGAGAATCCGGCAGTAGGATTGTACTTTTCATTTGCAGAATATTTTTTTCATGTTGAGAGAGCGTTTTTATGCCTTCTCCTCTCCATTTACGTTTCTGAATGGACTGCACTTTGCTTTGTGCTACGGCCGGCCGGCTAATGCGTGTAAGTGATAAAATATATAAAGAGTGGACACACCATGAGCTAGAGTACAGTCTCAGTTTGGGTTCACAACTGGAAACAATCATTCTCACAAGGCAGCGACATGTTCAGAACACAGGTGAGGAAGGAGTTTATTTATTTGTACTTTAACAAAGAATCAGGCCCAGTTGCATAAAGCCGGTTGAATTTTAACCCTGATTAATTCCATGAGACTATTTATTTGTCATCCTCATTGGATGGAGTTCACTTTTATTTCATTAACTTTTTCATAGACCTAATAAGCTACATTGTTCTTTCTGGATAAAAGCTCCAACGAATTTTATTTTCTCATTCGGTAATTTCATTTGATGAATAATAAATCGAATAACGCATAACATATGAGATAAAATTTCTCTCATCCTCATTCACTAGTAGTTCGATAAATATTTTCCTGTTGGAAAGTCAACAATATTTTCCTCAATTTAATTATATTATGAAGGCTACACTGTGTGAATTTTGGATGATATCATTCAATATAAAATGTATAATCTTATTTTTTTATTAATTTTATATATTTATTTCTAAAGAGTTGATAGTTACTGTCTAATTTTAAAAAAATATCTCTTGAATGACATCAGCTTATCAGTATTCTTCAACCTATAACAATTCATTTATCCATAGACAATGAATATTATGAAAAATAAAATCCACAATAATACTAAATATAACTACCACACTAATAGAAATGAAATTGTCTATTTATCGATTGTATTCATGAAGTTTAAATTACAAACTCAAAGAAATATACAGAAGAAATATTCAAATTAGATAAAAATAATATAAGTATTTTATGAATAAATTGAAGAGTATATCATTATGAGAGAATCAGATATTTTTCCTGCCTTGAGGTATTGCCTCTGGAATATTGAGAAATTTCCATAAGTACAGAACTTCCATATTCACTCTTAGTTTTACCACTACCGGTATATAATCACTCTTATCTCTCCTCCTCCTCCTCCTCCTCCTCCTCCTCTTACTTATTCTTTTTCACCTTCTCCTTCTGAAATGGGAATTTCAGTACTACTGTAGGGGAACACTAGGCAGTTGAAAGTGGCTAGGCCGGGAACTCATCACAGTGTTGAGCGCCTCTTATAAAGATATTATAAAATTTATGATAAATTTAGGAAAAATTATTATGGATATCAGAAAAATTTGTCCCCAGTAAGGATATTATATTATTTGATTTTTTGAAACTATTTAATAATATTATCCATACTAGGGACGCACATGGATATAATATTATTTAATTTTAAGATATTATTTATTAATATCATATCCACACTAGGGACGCACATGGATATGATATGATTCAATTTTATGATGCTATTTATTAATATCATATCCATACTAGGGACGCACGACAGTGTTGAATTTCCCAGCATGGTTGACTTTCAACCCAGGAATTGTGAGTCCCACACAAAAGGTGGGATTAGCTTACAGTATTGCTAAGCATATCTATCTGTGTGTGCAAATGCATTCTGTCCTAATTTATTCGAAAAAAATATAATCTATGTGTTGTCAATACTTGCAGTAGCAGGGTTACTACTCGTATTATTGGGAGATGGATTCAGAGTATTTTTGACTCACAAACGAACCTTAAGTTTCAATAATTGTGAACTTATTCTTCTTCTTTTATTTATGCTGTGTATAAATGTACATTGTATGCTTGTATTTTGTTGGAAACGAATACAATTCATATTATTCACATTCTTTATTGATTGATACAGAAGTATATAATCGAAAATGATAGGGAAAGAAAAGATAAGGTAACCTTGTGGTATTCTTCTCCCAAATTTAGATAAGTTTACACATATAGGTAATAGGTAATCTTTTTATTGATAAGGTTCAATTTAATTTAGTGTTTTCGGCAACGTATCAATCGGGATTATGTTCAGTTAGTTAACATAGCTCAAAAACCATCATTTTCCCTCCTCTCTCCCTTCAACGTTTTTTCTCACAATTATCTATTCTTCCTTACTTGTTATTGATTTTATAAGTTTTCCATCAATGTTTACAGTCAATCCTCCTGGTAGCACTCCTGGTAGTACTCCTGGTAGTCTGCCTGGTAGCAGGTGAACATCACCATGGTGGAGGAGGAGGTCACGGCCATGGTAAGGCTACCTCTTATCAGCAGTACGTCCTCCACAGCTATCACCCAGTCAAGGTCGTCTATGAAAAGCATGGACATCATGGACACTGAATTACAAGAAACCGCAAGAAGTTGGATTTAAACTCATTCAACATCTCAAAAATATCTTGGAAACTCTCACATACTGCCCTGATTTTTAAAGGTTCTAGTAACTAACCACCTTCTGTTTCAAACTTGATAACCTTCATATATTATAAACTTCAAATAAATATTTTTTTATAGATGTGTTCTGGTTTATCCTCTCCTCTCAGCCACAAATTCAATTATATTTTTTAGGATACTTTTACAATAAATGGAAGTTTAAATTGAGATTTATTCATAAAACTTCTTCTTCTTCTTTTGGTTCCTTCTCCTATCGGAGGTTGGAAATCATCACGGCAATTTTAACTTTATTGATTGCAGCCTTGAATAGTTCCCTTGAGTTGCAGCCATACCTTTCTCTCAAATTAAGCAGCCAGGATATCCTTCTTCTTCCCACACTCCTCTTTCCCATAGGCCATTCATAAAACTGACATAGGCCTAATACGAACAAAAATGAAACTATTCTGGAAACAAATCAGTACAATTTAAATTTGAAAATTATTCACAACACTGTCATGTTTCACAATATTATTATGATACAATACCTATTATATCAATCAATCAAATCAACTCAATACAATATACATAAAAGCAATCAAAACACAAAAAATCACAAGCAAAAATAAATTTCTAATAAAATAGAAAAACAGGCTTCATGGCGGGGTGTACTGAGAAGAAAGAAAGGAGGAAAAATACCTAGCCAAACAGAAATACAAATCTCATTACCCTTTTTTGAACTATATTTTATCACAACATGCTTCTACATTCATGCCATTTTCAAGTGATTCGGCATGAATGTTGAAACATGCTGTGATAAAATAAAATCGATCACTTGAATGTGATTTCCAAGTAATTTTAAATCACTTGAAAATTCCATGAATGTTGGAACATATTGTGATAAAATAATTCAAAAAGGGGTGCTGAGATTTTTATTTCTTTACAAGTAGCCCTAAATAGAAAAGATACCTAGCCAACTATGGTTTCTCATGTAATAGGCAGGTAGAGGATAAAAAAGTAAGGAATGAAGGGTGAAGAGGAGAAAAAAAGGGTTATAAAATAGTATCATAACGGAAAAAATAATCTAGAACAACAGACTAAACTTGTATACATATTATAATACACTTATATTAAACAGTATCATAACGGAAAAATAATTCAGAATAATAGATTAAATTAATATACATAATATTTTTACTCACTAATATATTCACACTACGGTATATTATTAAAATATATATATAATTCAATATATATATATAGAGTTTATATATAGAGTTTATATATATATATAATATATATATATATAATATATATATATATATATATATATATATATGAACCTATCATATCATTTAAATCCTCGATTGGAAGACTTTTGAAAAACTACAGACAGTCCGAGGCAGTCTCTGTGAGCATTATTTGCTAAATCAAATTTAATGCAGTTTGTGACAAATCATTTTAGTCATCGATTCAATTAATTAAGCTACTGTATATTGTTGACAATTAATCTATCCATATCCTTGTCTTTGAATCCTTTATTAAAATACTTACAAAACTGGGGATTTTCCCTGTGAACATTATACTAGGCCAAATTGAATGCAGTTCACCAGAAAAAAAGTTTACAGTTCAGGGAAATTGGTCCAAAATACCATTATAATAAGTTGATATAATATTCACAGTGACAGCCATATTAGTTTCAAAAAGGTATTTTTATTTAGAGGGTTTTCTGGGGAGAATTATTTCCAGAAATAAATAAAATGTATAAATTGTCAATCCATTGATTAGGGTTAAAATTCGTTTAATTCATTGATTGTCTATTGTAATGAGTGATACATTCATGTGTTCATGTCATCCCTCTAATATTGATCAGGTACTTCATCATTTATTCGAAAAATTGTACTACTGATTAATTTATTCAACTTGTTAAGCCATAGGTCAGCTCGTACCAGGTGAACTGTATCACAATAAATATTGTTCTTAATTCCATTTTTCTACTGTTGAATAATCATTCCAATAATCAAAAAAATAATTTGCTATTTTAATTATCCTATTCAATTGAAATAATTATATAATTCAAAAATTGATAAATATTTCTAAGAAACGACTGAAGTATCAGTTGAAAATTTATATAAATTCTTGCCTGCTATTAAGTTTATCTAATTCAACTATTCCAAATTTTGTTTCTTTTATTTTGAGAATAAATTCATTTCAACTAAGACAGTTGCCCATTGTAACTTTGTAAGTAGCTTGAGACCTGTAAAAAGGGGAGTTGAGAGGGCCGACTGTATTGTAAACTTTGATTTGTGAGTGAATTTGATATTTTTTTATTCAACCAAACATAGAACTTTTCAAGATTTTTTAGAATAATAAAGATGTTTTATGATATTTTAGTTCGCAAAGCAGCTTGCTCAATTCGTATTCAAATACAGGAATTTTTGAAAACAAAGTGAATTGTATTCCTGTATTGTATATTAAGGTATTGTAAATTATTTTTAATAAGAGTATATCAACCTCTAATAGCATAGTTTAATTCAAATTTTAGCAAATCAAGAGTATATAACGGTAACATACAGTATTGAGTAGATTAAGTTACCGGTAAACCGGGGTGACTTTGTCCCAATTTTTGGAAGTTGAGATTTTAAACCGCTTGCAATCAATACTTGAGTTGCAACTACATTTCTTGCAATATTTTTTTATTGTATTCTGCAATATTTGAAGAGTATTAATTTTTTCATTAAAGAAAGTTCATATTTTTCTCCACTTTAACAAAAAATATTTTAATTCCATCTGTGAAGATATTTTTTTAAAATTAAGAGACAATGCAACCAGGGGTTGGGATGACTTTATCTCACTTTGATAAATATATATGGAAAAAAGTTCATTTTCAAGAGTTAGACAAAGTGAAAACAACTGTTAACCTTGAAAATGAATAATGACATTGAAAACAATTGAAACCTACTTCAAAAATTACAATTTTTTTTCCTACAGTTACCTTGAAAAGTGGCCATTCCTGCACTGATTACAGAACGCAAAGAATCACTTTTCCGCTCTAGTGCGGGAAAAATTTTTGTTCTGCACTCCAGATTTGCAACATGGCAACGCAAAATAGTTAGTAGGTTATATGGAGCACCAGTGCAGCAAAATCAAAATGAAGTTGGTAACAATGACTGTGGTATAGTGTTGTGGTGCACGTTATAATAATATTAAGGACAACGCGGACAGCGACATGAGTGACAGCCGCCCCTTCATTCAAACACCACTACATTATTCAATTTGACAATAAATTGAGGTTTTTATTAATAATAAAATTACACAGAAAAACATTTGATGGATTTCAGGCAATTTTACCCATAATAACCCACTTTTCATATTCCATGGTAACTGTAGGAAAAATTAAATGTGAAATACGTGCGCAAGTAAACGTTTCTTTCGGTGCAGCAAACTGTCACTTTGCGCACTAGTTGCACAAATAACTATTGATAAACTGATTTGAATATTTTTCCGCGAGGTGGTACAAAGTCAACGGGTAAGTTATGAATTGAGTAGAATGGATACATTACATTAAGCCAATAGTAGATTAGTAGTTAATGAGTGGATTATATAATCTTCCAAAAAATAGCAATCAAGACTAAGTAAAAAAATCTGGTGTGGTACACTCACACAACTTTCCTTGCTCATATTCGAAACTACGATCAGACTTTTGTATATGTGTATATATAATTGTTTTCAGAGTACTTTTTCCTTTGTGTAAATTGTGAAATTCAATGATTTTTTAGTCGTCATTTTTTTAAAGTCGTCAAAACAGCTGTTCTACAGATGAAATATCTCGACTATGTGTTCTTTTTATGAACTGCTCTACCTACCTACCTCATGCACGAGAAGGAGGTTACAAAGTCCATTTCTCAAGGATGGGGTGGACCCCCCATTAGTTTCCCAGAAAGGAGACTCATGCCAGTTAATAGAGCTGATAAATAACTATACAGAGTATGAATTTGAAAAAAATCGGTCAAGTTATTTTGAAAAAATCGTGAAAAACATGGTTTTTTAGTAATTATCCGCCATTTTTCTCAAGAATATTACGGAGCTCCTGAAATTTTCCCAGAAATGAAACTTATGCCAGTTGATAGGGCTTAAAAATAGCTATCCATGATATAAATTTGAAGAAAATCGTTGGAGCCGTTTTCGAGAAAACCGTGAAAAACATGGTTTTTTAGTCATTTTCCGCCATTTTTCTCAAGAATATTACGGAGCTCCTGAAATTTTCCCAGAAATGAGACTTATGCTAGTTGATAGGGCTTATAAATAGCTATCCATGATATGAATTTGAAGAAAATCGTTAGAGCCATTTTCGAGAAAAACGTGAAAAACATGGTTTTTTAGTAATTATCCGCCATTTTTTCCGCCATCTTGAATTGAATTTTATTGAATTTCTTATTGTAGGGTCCTCATGGTATAGGGACCTTAAGTTTAAAATTTCAAGTCGATCGGTTAATTAGGAATGGAGTTATCGTGTTCACAGACATACACACATACACACACACACACACAACACACACACCCACACACACACACACACACACACACCCACACACACACACACACACCACACACACACACACACACACGCACAGACCAACACCCAAAAATCATGTTTTTGGACTCAGGGACCTTGAAACGTATAGAAAACTTGAAATTGGGGTACCTTAATTTTTTTTGGAAAGCAATACTTTCCTTACCTATGGTAGTAGGGCAAGGAAACTAAAAATAAGTCAAGAAGATCAGAAAATACTGTAACAAAAAGTTTGAACAGCGCGGCCATTTCTGCCGCTAGATAGTAGTTTCGTGCAGCTTGTGAAAGGTCTAGTACATATTTCCCCCGCTAGGTAGCAGAAGATGACTCATTTTCAATTTTCCACTTTCCAGCCGGCCGGCTGCAGCTGGCTTCCTTTTCAACGTGACGCTCGGCTCGTAGAACTAAAGGCACGGCCACGGAGTAGTGAACCCGAAGATGGTTTCCTTCTTCTGTGCTAAAAGGCTTGTTCTTTAGCAGCTATAAATCTTCTTCTTAAAAATACTAGTAGTTCTGTGAACAGTAGACCTCACGCAGTATTCTCATCCACAAGTACCTGATTGAAACTATAGACCTTATGGAAATACAGCAATAGACTGGCTTCTCCACACAGCTGTGTAATCACTTGTCAGCTGATTTATGATGAATAATTCTATAGTCTGATTTTTACTCCATTATTGGCGTATGAAGGAGGCTCATTTTTCCTTTTATATTATCCTTGAAATGCAAAATTTCCAAAAACATTGTATATACGTCGACGCGCAATTAAAAAAGGAACATACCTGTCAAATTTCATGAAAATCTATTACCGCGTTTCGCCGTTAATGCGCAACATATAAACATTAAGAGAAATGCCA
>NC_052514.1:43667114-43693935 GCF_014356525.2 Nilaparvata lugens
GATATTCAAAAGAAAAACAAATCTTCGCGATGTTTCTAATTTTATCATAAAAGTTAAATTTCCTTTTAAACTTTCAACCCTGCAACTTTTTTAGCACTACTAGGATATCGGGGATGATATTATACATCCAATTCTGACGTTGAATTGGAAATTTGAGATAGTTGCAATTTCACACGATTTGGCAACCCTGTAATTTCTTCGGATGGAGGGCCAAGTCTCAACTTGTTTTACACAAACTATAAATATCCTAGAAACCGGGCGCAGATTTTGGCGGCCTATCACCAAATTTTTGTGAATGATTTCTGTGTCTCACTAACAATCCTGGTGTCTCACTGGCGTTCTATCGAGGAAAATAGTTATTTGTGCAACTAGTGCGCAAAGTGACAGTTTGCTGCACCGAAAGAAACGTTTACGCCCGAGCCGTAGGCGAGGGCGGAATGGTTTCTTGTGCAGCAGAGGAACTTTGCGCACGTATTTCACATTAAGTTTTCCTACAGTTACCATTGAATATGAAAAGTGGGTAATTATGGGTAAAATTGCCTGAAATGCATCAAATGTTTTTTCTGTGTAATTTTATTATTGATAAAACCTTAATCCTAAAATCCTAAAGTCCTCGTTGTCCTTGGTTATAATATCTACTTAATAATTAGCGCGTTGTGCTTGGTTGCACCTCTGCTCACTATAGCAGCCACAGCAGTCACTGTTACCAACTTCATTTTGATTTTGCTGCACTGTTGCTCCATATAACCTACTAAGTATTTTGCGTTGCCATGTTGCAAATCTGGAGTGCAGAAAAATTTTTCCCGCACTAGAGCGGAAAAGTGATTCTTTGCGTTCTGTAATCAGTGCAGCAATGGCCACTTTTCAACGTAACTTTAGGAAAAACAAATATTTGCATCAACTAGCCATCCAAACTCAATCCAAGCTTGTTAGCCTGTTACACACATACTACTTGTCAAATTAACGTCACCTGATTACGATCCCTGTCAAAAACCCATATCAGACAACTCTCCACAAAAGATCGATTGATGCACAATGTAGGCCTACTTTACTAACATGAAGCAGCCTGACATGAAAATGATGTCAGTTATGCAAAATCGTCTACATCAGCGATTAGGATGCAGTCTGGTTACTCATGTAATCATGTAAAGCCTGTCTGCTATCTATGTAATTCGGTTGCATTGTATCCTTAAGGAGGACTCGGTTATGCACAAAAGGACTACATGACGGTGGAGTATTTTCACGTGCATACGTAGGTACTGTTCTTTGCTATAATATACACTACACGATATAATCTAAGACTATACTCTTTTATACTATATAACTATATACTGGCAAACTACAGATTTCATGTCCAGTATAGATATATCAGATCACACTAAATGCATGTATAAGAGCTACTTCATGACAAACTATAGATTTCATCTGCAACACAGATCTGCTATAAGACACCTCACTGAATACATAAATATAGGCTACCGTACATCATGAAACATATCTGCATTACAGATATATACCATACTACATTAAATATATCTGTACTATATATATAAAAGCGAAATGGCACTGATTAATCCACTCACTCATTCATAATCAACAGAACTTACAATCCAATGGACCAAATAAGTCTAGATTTGGCAGGTTTGTTCAGTTGGTCATCTAGAGGCGCACTTAGAATAGTCCAGTCACTATATACATTGGTGCATGCAATTTATATTGTAGTTCTGATTTTCTAATATATCATTTGGGTACATAATAGAAGTCCAGAACCAATTTCTTCATGCAAAATTTCCTTGTGCTAGATACAGAGTGGCCCAAAAACCTCGTATTTTCGGCTCATTTTCCAGTTTTCAGCTATTTCTGCCAAATCTCGTAATCGGACAGAAAAATTTGCTCTCACTTTTTTTAGATTTTAAAATTTCGAATAAAATAAGATCATTCGGAACTCTCTATCTCCAATGATTACTGAGCTATGATTTTTCAAAAATGAGTGAAATTTGAAGGAAAAATCAATTTTAATGAATTTTAGTTTTTGATCAACAATATAACAACGATATGTAACAACGATACATATGATATGATAACAACGATACATATGATCAACGAATGTAACAACGATTGTTACCATCTAGATGTATAATTCAAAATCCCCCTGGGCGTATCAGGTAGAGCGCTCTATCTCATATAGATTTCCAGGTACACCTGACAACAATGCTCCTTGTATTGTGAAAAACACCTAATTTCCAGCTTCAACCATCACCACCAACTACAAAGTCTTCACATTGATATTGCGCACAATGACATAAGTTCATAAGATTATGTTCTATGAAAATCACCCGATAGATGCACTTCATTTCAGTATTTCCTAGTGGAGAGGCGCGCTTAAGGACACCTCAAGGATCAAAATTTCAAACACTTATAACTTTTGACACAATGCTCAGATTCCATCGTACTACACTTCATTCTTCTCGGCTCGTCAAGGCGGTCCAAAATCATGCATCATAAGTCAAATTCGGTCGAAAAATGAAAAATTTATTGTTCTATCTAGCACAAGGAAATTTTGCATGAAGAAATTGGTTCTGGACTTCTATTATGTACCCAAATAAAATAAAAAATCAGAACTACAAAATAAATTGCAAGCACACCCCCTTTTTCATGTCTATATTGACTGGACTAGAACGGATTTATTCCAAAGATACGCCCAAAATCTGCGTTTTTCTGTGTCTTCTCAGCTTTTTCAGGAACTAATATTGGTAACAATGTTTAAACTTGGTACACAGGCTCAGCTGAGGTATAAAAATGTTGTATTGGAAGTTAAGTTCCGCCTAAAGTTGATACGCTCAAGCTCCGTCCAAGATCGGCGGTTTTTGAGCTTTTTTCCTGCATTTTCTAGGCCTTCTCAAGAACTAATTGGAGATCATGTTCAAATTTTGTACAGAAGATCAGCAAGATCGTATTTCTGAATGATCTAGCCAGGGCCTAGACGGTTAGCCAGCGGCTAGGGTCCAAGGGGCGGACACCCCTGGCTAGACTGTTAAGGCGAGCGAAGCGAGCCTGCGGCTAGTATAATATAAACCGTACTGTATGTAGTACCTACCATATTAGTCTGAGGTATAGGGACTGTGCTGTACTGTACTTTCACAGTATTTAAAGCTTATTAAATCTGTTTCTATAATAATTATAGTATAGAACAGTGGTCGCCAAACAGTCGATCGCGAGCTACCGGTAGCTCGTGGGGTAGTTTTTGGTAGCTAACAGAAATGCTCGTGCGAAAGAATGTCGTCCAGTTTGAATATAAACACTTTCCCAGTCTGAGGAAAATCAATGACGAGAAAAATCCTCCTCAGCACCGCAGCAATAACAAAGAATTCAGTTTTGAGACAACAGTTTGATCAACGATTTCAAGATTTTAAAAGCATATCAAATATGGTAAAATTCATTAACTCTCTTTTCTCTCTCTTGTAGAAATCTATGCAGAAGATTTTGCAGCTTGTGTTGTAAAACATTTTGGCTTCAGTTGAAACGGAATTTGTGGATATTCAAAATGATATGTCTCCCAGATAACTTTCTACAACTGGGAATATTTGGCCTCAAGTCCCCAAAGAAAAATATCAAAATATTTTCCAAGTTGCATTGAGGTTGAAAGCCATGTTCAGCTCTACTCACTTGTGTGAAGCATCTCTTTCAATTATGAAATTCATAAAAAATCTATATATGAACAGGCTGACTGATGAGAACATTTAGACAACTGCATCAGAATGGCGGCAACAACGTACACTCCAAACATCAAGAAAATACTAGGTGACCAAAAAGAGTTCCACTGCTCTCATTGAAATGTACATTTCAACTTTTTTATACTTTTTGCTATGAGATAAGTAGATTTTAACACTAGAAATGTATCTTTATAGGCAATAAAAGTGTGAAAATTTCATTTTGCGTACCGTACTTTCTTCAGTCTAATATTCCTTGGTAGCTCACTAGAAGATTTAGAAATGCTATTCTAGCTCACAGCCTCATAAGTTTGGCGACCATTGGAATAGAATATTGTCACTATGGAGAGGCTCACTTCAATCTACCAGTATCCCGCATGAATAAGATCAATGCTTATCATTTAACCAACGCTGTCAGTTTGCATTGAATCTCTCTGTACTCTTGAATCTTGACTCTCGCTATATCCAATGTACCTAGAATACATTCTATATAGGTAAATTGGCTGTATCTATAACCTAGGGCAGGTAAAAAGGTTTTGGTTGCATGAATGTCTGAACGATTTTCAGTTTTTCTCGTTTCTCTCAAAGAAGCAAACATCATCTATGTATGGAAATAATGATATGCAGATATTTTGTGAACAAGTGTGTACGGTGAACAAATGATCGACTGTCGACAATAATCGATAATCGAGACTGTAGACAGTAATCGATAATCGAGACTATCGGCACAGCCAGACAGATGTAATGTGATTTGGGAGACACAATACAATGCAATGCTGTATGGAATTCATGAGGTTGCACGGAATCGGAGAATCATAAGTGGCTGCAATTCGCAAGAATGTTTGGTGATATATGTGACGATACGATTTCTGATTTGCATAATATTCGCCGTGAATATTCAAGTGGAACTGATAATGGATTTTATAGGAGGCTGTCATGTGTTTTTTTTCAGCGTAGTTTTGGAGCTGAATTGTATGGGAAAAAGTGTATTGATTTGGATATAATTTGTTGGGAAATTTTATCACAAAAATTTTCTTCCTCTTATTCTTCTTCTCCTTCTTCGTCTTCTTCTTCTTCTTCTTCTTCTTCCTCTTCTTCTTCGTCTTCTTTTTCTTCTTCGTCTTCTTCTTCTTCTTCTTCTTCTTCTTCTTCTTCGTCTTCTTCTTTCTCTTCTTCTTCTTTTCTTCTTCTTTTCTTCTTCCTTTCTTCTCCTTCTTCTTCTTCTTCTTCTCTCTTCTTCTTCTCTTCTTCTTCTTCTTCTCTTCTTCTTCTCTTCTTCTTCTTCTTCTTCTTCTTCATCTTCTTCTTTATAGTTTTGAAAAATAATTCACAAATATAAGTTTCTTACACGTTTGTCCAGTCTAAAGTATTCAATTTCAATTATCAGAGAAGGATGAAAATTTTCAATTATAAACCCAGCTCTTGCTGCTATCTAGTGGCCAAATCCGAGAAAGTCACTTGGAACTGTCAACCAATCAAGAGTGAATAGTGTGAGTTCGGAGGCGTGTCCTAGTAGGTGTCAAAATATGGAAGTTGCTTGTGATTGGTCCATCATTTCAATGCTTGAAATGGTTGTTATCATCGTAATAATGCACACATTAAGTAGTTTTTGTGATCACTAATCTAGTTACTTTCTTGTAATTCATTCCTCGAATTGACATTATTTTCTCCAGGACGGTAATGAAATAATAGAGCTGTATATTCTATTGACTGATACTTCAACTAATTTAGTTATTAAATTGATTTTTACAACATTGAGGAGCAATTAATTATCCTACTCAATACTTGCACAATTAGATACTTTTTCTGAATTATCGGTTATTTCTTCTCCATCTTTGTTGCCTTCTTCAGCTTCTTTTTCAAATAATATTCCTTATATTTCCTCTTTACTCATTCAGTTTTCTCTTCAACTTTTTTCTCTTCTCCTGAATCTCAACAGTCATGGAGCAGGCAAGATGTAAGAATATATTCTCATCATTGGATATACATGAGTATTGAGAAATAAAATCACTTCACTTGTAAGGGCTACTTTATTAAAATTAATTAAAAACATATGTAATACCCTTTTTATTTAAAACATTTTTTGTTTTAAATAAGAAGGGTACTACATGTTATAATATTGTTTTAATTAATGAGTATAAGTATATTCAATGACCTACCATAAACACATTAAGTACTCTGCAAGGCTATTCGCAAATAATGAGATGCGACGCGACGTGGCATGACGTTACCCGAATCTGCTAGATGAGTAACTATAATTATGATCATACGAGGGTCATTTTACTTTCCTTGCCCTAGTACCATAGGTAAGGAAAGTATTGCTTTCCGAAAAAATTAAGGTACCCCGTTTTCCAAATTTCTATACGTTTCAAGGACCCCTGAGTCCAAAAAAGTGGTTTTTGGGTATTAGCTCTATCAACTTCCACAAGTCAAATATCTGTAAAAATTTCAGGATCTATGCAAAGTTTGATTTTAGATTATCAATTATCGGGCTTCGCATACAATTTAAACAGAGCATTTTAAGTGGAAAAGATCGGGCATGAAATTCTCTACAAGTAATGTGCAGTAACATTTTCACCTAAATTTGAAAATAAGCTCGAAATTCGAGAGAATGTGATTATTCAATTGCAAACTGTTGGCAACTATTGATTCTATTAAATCATTCACTATAGCAGAGATAGCAGATCTTGTGTGTCTCCAGCGTTATTGTCCTGTGACCAGCTGGCTCAGATCTTTGTTTATAAGTAGACTTTATTTATTTTTTTTTATTTTATTTTAGTAGACTTGAGATGCGTGATAACACTAGCGTCAGGTGATCAATTTTCGGCAAGGAAAGTTGTGTGAGTGCGCCACACCAGATTTTTTCTTTAACCTCCGATCACATATCATAAGACACAGACAAGCGGTACGGGGGTATTATCACAAAGATCAACAGCTTGTCATCTCCACTAAACGCCCTGTGATCGGTGCGGCCAGATCGTCAATAATTGTTATCCAGTTATAGACCCCGAACCTGGCCGCCTTACTTGAATCTTGGTGACAGGAACTTCAGGACAAAAATCAAGAACTGGTTGATAGAGTCTCCATTTTACTCAGTGGAGGAATACGCACTCTGATGCCAATAAAAACATGATTCAGGGCAGACCTCACAAACAAACAAGGAGCTCAAAACATTCTCATGGCCTACTGAAACTCATTTGGCGAAGAATTTTCATGTAGAGAGGGTTCTGATAGGCTGGTCAACTGGTATGACAAATGCCTCAACCTTCACGGCAATTATGTTGAAGAATAATCATGAGTATCAGTAACACTTCACTGAAAATATTATTTTCTATGAGTTCATCTTTTATTAACTGACCTAGCAGATTCGGGTAACGTCGCGTCGCGTCTTATGTGCGATTAGCCTTAGTGTTTCTTCATCTGTATGTTTAGCTTCTCAATTTTTATGTAAATAAACTGAAACTATCATGGAATACACTGTAGACTACTGATTATGATATTGGTATGTTGTATCTTAGCAACTGGGCCTATAATTTTCAAACTTCCAATTAGGGATGGTTTCACTTGAGTATTGTTAAGTGAAACAATTATCACGATATACACTAGTTGTATCTGTGATGACACTAATTGCAAAGATTGTAGGCTTAGAACAGTTGAGCTGTGTGTTATTATTGAACGCTAGAACGATTCCAAGAGTGATAGTCTAAGCTTGGGGGAAAGTTACATAGATATATATTCAGCTACATTCACTCTGAACTACCTATATAGTGTTTCAAGATCTAATACAATTGCTTAATAGCTTCACCTAACATTGTCTAAGTCATCTCACTGAATATTTATCATGTATTTTTACTGAGGATGATTCCTTGAATAGCTATAGACAATGTTCAGATTTGGTACACAAGCTCAACTGAGGTGTAGAAATGTTGTATTGAAAGGAGTTTGAAATAAAGCGAAAGATCCACCCAAAATCGGTGATTCATGAGCATTTTCCAGTGTTTTCTAGGGTTTTTCAAGAACCAGTTGACATATAATGTTTAAACTTGGTAAAAAAGTTTAGCTGGGGTTTAGAAATTTTGTCTTCAGAGGGCTTCAGAATTGAGCCGGACATACTTCCAAAATAGGCGGTGTATTTGCGTTTTCCTAGCTTTCCTCATCAGTGTTTTTTCTGCGTTTTCCCACATTTTCTAAGAACTTATTGAGAGAAAATGTTTAAAGTTGGTACAGTAGTTCAGCTAGGGTCTAAAATTTTTGCCTTGAGAGTACTTTAAAATCACGTCCAATATATACGAAAAATCTGTATTTCACAGGAGGAAACATCCTCAAATAAAGAATGCAAGCGAGAGAAGGGAGTCTGCTGTTCTCATTTCTGGATGATTCAGCCGGGGATCCAGACGTGGCTAGACGGATAATGCGAGCGAAGCGAGCCTGCCAGCTAGTTCATTTATAACACTTCTCAATATGAACATAAACATTCCAGTTTTGTTCAGAACGAAATGTTTTCAAGCAATATTACAAAAGGATGCACTAAATCGTTACTACCGCACAAGATTATAGTCCTGCACTTTTGTTCTTATATTTTTGATAATATGTAACTATAGTGAAGTCCACGTTATAATGGCAGTGGAGAAAGATAGGAGAACAACGTTGCCGAACTGCCTTCTATAGATGGTAGCTGATACAGGTTTATTGATGTTATATCAACTGTTCATCCTTGTTTAAAATAATCAATTTATTATGTTTTATTAAGCAAGAAATTATATTTTTCAATAATTTCTTAATGAATTTTCATAATTAAGATAAAATATGTTGTTAATTAATTATTAATTCTACATTGTTGAAAGACGATCTGGCAACAGAGCAGAACGAGAAAGAGATAGCGCTATCCGCTTTGTTGAATGATAGACAAGGATAGCAATAGCATTGCTAATCAAAAACTACCGTGTGGACCTCAGTATAGAAGTGTTAGCTCCCCATACTTTTCAATGAGTTTCCTCATTGTGACGCATGCTTACATACAATTTTCGAACAAATATAATGCTTTACATTATTTTTCCTACAGTTACGTTGAAAAGTGGCCATTGCTGAACTGATTACAGAACGCAAAGAATCACTTTTCCGCTCTAGTGCGGGAAAATTTTTCTGCACTCCAGATTTGCAACATGGCAACGCAAAATACTTAGTAGGTTATATGGAGCAACAGTGCAGCAAAATCAAAATGAAGTTGGTAACAGTGACTGCTGTGGCTGCTATAGTGAGCAGAAGTGCAACCAAGCACAACGCGCTAATTATTACATTATTATATTATAACCAAGGACAACATTTTTATTCAATTTGACAATAAATTAAGGCTTTTATCAATAATAAAATTACACAAAAAACATTTGATGCATTTCAGGCAATTTTACCCATAATTACCCACTTTTCATATTCATGGTGACTGTAGGAAAAACTTAATGTGAAATACGTGCGCAAAGTACCTCTGCTGCACTCAAGAAACCATTCCGCCATTCTCGCCTACGGCTCGGGCGTAAACGTTTCTTTCGGTGCAGCAAACTGTCACTTTGCGCACTAGTTGCACAAATAACTATTTCCTGAAATTGCATTATTTCGTGTATTTTACAATCACTGACATTAAGCCTACCACATTTCTACTTATTTTCAGAGTGACTTAATCATCCATAGAGTTATATAGGACGTTATTTTTTGTCATGAATTTAACGACGTTTGGTTTCGCAAGAGACATTATTGTAAGTTTGTGTCTTTTACTTTCTCTGGAATAGTAGCCTAAACTATTGTTCTGAATATATTGCTTGTTTAAAACATTATTTTACACATGAAATAATATATACTGTAGTTCCAAGCTTCCCAAGTTTCAATGCATAGCCTAAGGATAAGTTCTTCTCTTTTTTGATACGGTACCTTATATTACAGTATCAGCTCATCCATTTAAATGTGGAGATTCTCGTAAGAAACTGCACATATAGTAGTTGAATGTCGGGACACCGAGCTTCGCTCGATATTTTTATTTATTGATAAACAGAACACAATTCTATAAAATGATACTGTTCATATTTTTGACCGAGCGAAGTGAGGTCTAAAATTCAAGTCGACGGTTTGACATTTCTCTTCATGTTTATATTTATGTTTTTATGTTCCGCATTTACAGCGAAACGCAGCAACAGATTTTCATGAAATTTGACAGGTATGTTCCTTTTTGAATTTCGCGTCGACGTATACATACGGTTTTTTGAAATTTTGCATTTTAAGGATAATACAAAAGTAAAAGGAGTCTCCTTTGAACGCCAATATTACCGTAAAAATCAGACTTTAGAATTATTCATCATAAATCAGCTGTCTAGTGGACTATAATACTACCCGTTCAAGAACATCGAACATCTTGAAAATGTATCTTTCCATCAACGTTGTAGACAGTTGCCGCCAGACCTGATACAGCGCTCACACTCACATTCCGGGACGACACGTCACGGTACGATAGGACAGAAAGCTCTATGTTTATTTAGGATTCTTTCTAGACATTTTAAATTGATAAATTGTTTATTAATTTTTGAGAAAACATAACAACAGGTCAATTTAACTTACTGAGCGCGAGGTCTACTCTTCACAGAACTACTAGTACAGCTGTCTATACGTCAGCTTATGAATTTCGGGGATGCAATATTTTGATTTTTCACAGAATCACTCGCTCACTTTTTACTATCCACAGACGACGAAACTCTCAGCTGTTTCAGCCAAGGATGAATTATCCTTTTAATGTCGTTCAGCGAGTTTTCCCAAGGATGAGACCTAGTGCAATCGAATTTTTATATCATAAACCTACTATGTTCCAAATTTCGTGAAAATCGTTAGAGCCGTTTTCGAGATCTGTTGAACATAAATATAACCAGATAACCAGATATAAAAATATAAACAGATATACAGAAATCGCTAGCTTAATATAATAGGATTCGATGTGCACTAGTATTTATTTTTCCTACAGTTACGTTGAAAAGTGGCCATTGCTGCACTGATTACAGAACGCAAAGAATCACTTTTCCGCTCTAGTGCGGGAAAAATTTTTCTGCACTCCAGATTTGCAACATGGCAACGCAAAATACTTAGTAGGTTATATGGAACAACAGTGCAGCAAAATCAAAATGAAGTTGGTAACAGTGACTGCTGTGGCTGCTATAGTGAGCAGAGGTGCAACAAAGCACAACGCGCTTATTATTACATTATATATTATAACCAAGGACAACGAGGACTTTAGGATTTTAGGATTAAGGTTTTTATCAATAATAAAATTACACAGAAAAACATTTGATGCATTTCAGGCAATTTTACCCATAATTACCCACTTTTCATATTCAATGGTAACTGTAGGAAAAACTTAATGTGAAATACGTGCGCAAAGTTCCTCTGCTGCACTCAAGAAACCATCTTGAGTAAACGTTTCTTTCGGTGCAGCAAACTGACACTTTGCGCACTAGTTGCACAAATAACTATTTACACTAGCAGGTAACCCGTGCCCCGCAAGGGTCTATTTTAAAACTTGACTTACTGAGAACTTGACCGAGTGGAATCTTGAAGAGTTTGAAATAAGCCTATAACCATCCTCGGTTGATTAAGAATCTATATGAAAAAATTCAAGTTAATCAGTCCAGTAGTTCAGACGTGATAATGCGTCAAACATAATTATTTTCCTGTCCTGTACGTGTATAAGTCAGTTATTTTCTTTATGATAGTATACATTATACTGTGCATGAAACGGTGGATTCGACCACCGTGGAATGATATCATTGTAATGACGGCAGTCTTGATAATTGGATGACCATCACTTGATATGAGTCTCACTAGATGAATCAAGTTCACTTCAACAAGTAAGCTTCAATGATATTTTTCTGAGTGAATGTTTTACTCTCTATGGGTCTCCAACAAACAATAACATACTAAACAAGCGTTATCAAAGGCAGATTTTATTCAACTTTGCTTGTTCAATGCTAGAGTATAAAAGTAACTCGACCAATGTAGAGGCTCCTTCAAAACTCAACTGTCAGATGACGGAGTAAAGAGTATGTAAAGAAAATGAAGAACGAGAAATAGGAACAAGTAGAACGGAGTAAAGAAGTAGAGAAGGAGAAAGAATGATGAGAATAGTGGACACGAAAGAATTGAAATCATAGGCCAATCTTCAATTTTGAATCCATCATAGACAAATTTAAATTCGAACATTATGATTTCAGAGGAGTAGATGATTGAGAAAGATAAAGAACACGAAGAAGAATACAGGATGAGGAGGAGAAGAAGACAGGAGGAGAAGACAAAGAAGACAGGAGGAGAAGAAGAAGAAGAAGAAGAAGAAGAAGAAGAAGAAGAAGAAGAAGAAGAAGAAGAAGAAGAAGAAAAAGAAGACAGGAGGAGAAGAAGGAAAAGAAAACAGGAGAAGGAGAAGAAGAAGAAGAAGAAGAAGAAGAAGAAGAAGAAGAAGACAGGAGGAGAAGAAGAAGAAGAAGAAGAAGAAGAAGAAGAAGAAGAAGAAGAAGAAGGAGGAGAAGAAGAAGAAGAAGAAGAAGAAGAAGAAGAAGAAGAAAACAGGATAATAATAATAATAAGAAGAAGACAGGAGTAGAAGACGAGGAAGACAGGAGGAGAAGAAGAGGGAGAAGAAGAAGAAGAAGAAAACAGGATGGTAATAATTAAGAAGAAGACAGGAGTAGAAGACGAGGAAGACAGGAGGAGAAGAAGAGGGAGAAGAAGAAGAAGAAGAAGAAGAAGAAGAAGAAAACAGGATGATAATAATAATAAGAAGAAGACAGGAGTAGAAGACGAGGAAGACAGGAGGTGAAGAAGAGGGAGAAGAAGAAGAAGAAGAAGAAGAAGAAGAAGAAGAAGAAGAAGAGAAGAAGAAGAAGAAGAAGACTGAAGAAGAAAAAGAAGAAGAAGAAGAAGAAGAAGAAAACAGGATAATAATAATAAGAAGAAGACAGGAGTAGAAGACGAGGAAGACAGGAGGTGAAGAAGAGGGAGAAGAAGAAGAAGAAGAAGAAAAGAAGAAGAAGAAGAAGAAGAAGAAGAAGAAGAAGAAGAAGAAGAAGACGGAAGAAGAAGAAGACGGAAGAAGAAGAAGAAGAAGAAGAAGAAGAAGAAGAAGAAGAAGAGGAGAAGAAGAAGAAGAAGAAGAAGAAGAAGAGAAGAAGAAGTGATCGGACGAGAAATGGGAGATACACCGAAAGTACAAATTAAAAGGCTAGAGGAATATTAACAAGAATGAAAGAAGAAAACCAAGATCTAGATAGTCTTGGATTGAGTTGAACCTGTTTTTCTCTCACAATATTGTTCAACTTACAATTATTTCAAATTATTATCATAGGAATAAATGAACTGATATGGTTATGGTCGTTGAAGAAAACAATTTCTATCGAGTTCCAATCATCTCCAAAGTTAAACAACATGTTCAAACGAAGACTCTCCAAGGAGACATTAAGGACAGCGGAGAGAGAGAGAAAGAAGGAAGAAAGGAGGTGAAAAGGATAGAAAGGACGACGGATAGGAGAGGAACGGGGTGTGACATATCATCGAAAGTGCGAACGTATATAAGTGCCTCCTATTCACAGACTGCTCCATATTATAGTTTGTTTACCAGTTCACTACAGGATCACTCAGCATTCAACAGTAGTCGGGAGTTTTCCTAGTTTTCCACGGCTGGAGTTTTCCTAGCAGATTCTCAAAGATTTAGGAACGATTTTACTCTTCAAAGATTTGATTTTCTCTTGGAATGACCGCGTCGTCATGTCTCGTGAAGGTAAGTTGGATTGCTTTCATGAACTATAATTAATTATATTTTGATTCTATAAAAGTGGAGTTCAATAATAAAATGGAAGATTTTAAGTACCAGTAGATCAATTAGTTTATCAGAGATTGACAATGGTGTAATAACCGAAACCGGTCTTTCTAATTATCAATAAATCAGTGGTTTTTTGACAATTTCTTAGTCTTTTTCATTCAACAAGTATTGTGTTTAGTTCAATCGTGTCTTGTATCATACAGAAAAGACAGTAATATTATCAGTAGGCCAAGTGCCAGTTGCACAAGAGCCTGTTAAATTTTAATCATGATTAACTTTGCGAGAACCAATCAGAGAAGGCTTTTTTAAAAAAACGGCTTCTCTGATTGGTTCTCGTGAAATTAATCACGGTTAAAATTGAACAGGCTTTTGTACAACCGGCACTAAGAGTCAGTAAGAGCTAAGAGTATGGCCATGTTAAATGAATATTTTCCAACGAATGATTATAATGCAAAGCTCAGATGTCATTTAAATAGCACATTAAATTTTCTATTTTAAATAAATATCGAGGACCGAGCTTCGCTCTGGAGTACAAAAGCGTATACAACATTTATTACGAAAGACGAAATTATAATAACATTCATACAGAAATGTTCTATCTAATCACAGTAAATTGAGATTAATTCCCAGAGGAATGCAAAAATTTCCCTCACAAAGGCCCAGTTGCACAAAAGCCGGTTAAATTTTAATCCTGATTGACTTCACGTGAACCAAATCAGAGAAGACCATTTAAAAAGGATGGATCTACTGGAATTAATCAGGATTGAAATAACCTGGCTTTTTTGCAACCGGCACTAAGTACCTGATTGAATGATTACAAAAGTTCAACAGCTGAGTAATAATTTTGACACAGTCCCACACACATGAACTCGCTCATTCCATCACCAACTGACGACGGAATAATCATTATCAGCTGTTTTTCCAAGGATTAATAATAATTATCCTCTTAATGTCCTTCAGCGAGTTTTCCCAGGGATGAGACCAAGTGTAATCGAATCTTTATATTATAAACCTACTATGTTCTGAATTTCGTGAGAATTGAGAGCCGTTATCGATATTCGGTGAAATACAAACATCTAAACATATAAACAGAAGCTGCTCGTTTAATAGTATAGAATAATCTTGAAGTAACTTGCTGGGCTCTTCTTGTATGATAAACTAGAAGCTGATAGTTTAATACTTTTCTATTCTAATAACCAGCTCACTACTGCTATTATTAGGGCAAGGCGATATGAGGCGTTTTTCAGACGATTCGTTATAGAGCAAGAAGCTCTCCGATTGGCTGATTATCAACTGATTCCCGAACGCCAACCCAGTCAGCTTCCAGTCCTTATGCTGACTCCTTTGGAAAACGCCTCATGTGGCTTGGTCCTTACTTTGTATCTTATCATGCAGCAAGGCCCAGGTTGTAAAAAACTGAAGATTTCTAAAAGATGAGTATCATTGTTGAGAAATCTGAAAGACTTTGTGCCAGTTGCACAATAACCGGTTAAAATTTGATCGTGATTACTTCCACAAGAACCAATCAGAGAAGCCGTCATTTCAAAAACCTTCTCTGATTGGATCTCGTGAAATTAATCACGATTAAAATAACCGGCTTTTGTGCAACCGGGCCTTTGATTTGAACTTTGAATGATAGAATCTAAAATAGATCTATACAGTATATAGATGAGTTTGAAACTTGGATGATGAGCTCTCTGTTTTCATTGGTCGGCTCCAATGGATCATGTTATAATAGCAGTTGATAAAGATAGGAGAACAGTGTTGCTGATTCTCTGCCATGCCACTGCCTTCTATAGAGAATGGCTTATATATAGGACGTAATATTAAGTGCCCATTCTTGCTCAAAATAATCAATAATTATATTAGTTGATACCGGTATATCTGTTGGAATATTATTTATTCATTCTTGTTGAAATTCATCAATTATATTATTCGTCAAGAAAATCTATTCATTAATGATCGAATGGTAAACTTTCATAGTTGAGATTAATATTTTGTTAATATTTAATATTTGTTTATATACTTAATATTTTGTTAATAAATTATATATTTCTACATTGTTAAACTACGATCTGGTAACGCTTTGGAACTAGAAAAGGAGAGCGCTATCTTCTTTGGAGCTAGAAAAGGATAGCGCTATCTGCTTTGTCGTATGATAGAAAAGGATAGCAACACCAATGTTGATCAGATACTGCCATTATAACGTGGACCTCACTATAGTGCTCTTGCAGGATATATAATCTGCAAGTGATTCCACGATCTGTGAACGATTAGCATGGAAAGCATGATTTTGCACTCTGAATAGAATCTATATATATAAAAGCGAAATGGCACTCACTCACTCACTCACTCACTCACTCACTCGCATAACTAAAAATCTACCGGACCAAAAACGTTCAAATTTGGTAGGTATGTTCAGTTGGCCCTTTAGAGGCGCACTAAGAAATATTTTGGCGATATTTTAACTCTAAGGGTGGTTTTTAAGGGTTTAAAGTTCGTCTTTTAGCATGTATATTCTTCTTCTCCCAATCTCTTAATTATAATTGAAATTTCCATATCATATGTTACTATAGAACTATAATCTAGATAGAGTACCTCTTCGAAACAGTTGTTAACTGGCAACTAAATTAATAATTTTGTCAGGTTGGCATTAAGTTGAGTTGACTTTGTTAGGTTGGCACCAAGTTGAAGATTTAATGCATTTATCGCGGAAAAATTGATTGGGCACTGCTACTTCAATCCTGGGAATATTATATTACTAGCCGTCAGGCTCGCTTCGCTCGCCATATCCGTTTAGCCAGACGTTTAGTCTGGACCCCCGACTGGATCGTCCTAACATATGATAAAATGCTCAAATGAAAAATGCAGGCGAGCGAAGCGAGCCTGCTGATCTCATTCTTGGACGATCCAGTCGGGGGTCCAGGGGGCGGAGCCCCCTGGCTAGACGGATATGGCGAGCGAAGCGAGCCTGACGGCTAGTCTACTATATGAACCAAATATATACACACAAAAGACATGTACTATATGCGGCTGTTAACCTCTATAATAAGGTCCATGTTATAATGGCAGTGAAGAAAGATAGGAGAACAACGTTGCCGATCCTCACTGTCTTGTCAATGCCTTCTTGACGGTGGCTGATACATGTTTATTAATGTAATATTAATTGTTCATTCTCGTTTAAATAATCAATTATATTTTGTTAAGCTAGAAATTATATTTTTTAATAATTGCCTAATGAATTTTCATAATTAAAATGAAATATTTTGTTAATTAGACATTGTTAAAAGCCGATCTGGCAACAGAGCAAAGCGAAAGAGAGATAGCGCTATCCGCTTTGTTGAATGATAGACAAGGATAGCAATACCGATTGCTAATCAAACACTGCCATTATAACGTGGACCTCTCTATAGTATTGAGGGAATAGCTTGACAACAAATATGCGGAAATCCTTAAAATCATATAAATATTATATAGTGAGGTTCACGTTATAACGACAGTATTTGATTAACATTAGTATTGCTATCCTTGTCTATAATTTGTCAAAGCAGATAGCGCTATCCTTTTGTAGCTCTGCAAAGTTGCCAGATCGTTGTTTAACAATGTAGAAATATAATTAATTAACAGAATATTCAATCTCAATAATTATGAAAATTTATTATTCCGTCATTGAAAAATATATTCTCTTGGAGAATGAAATATAACCGTATTTGATGATTTTAAACAAGGATAAATATTTACTAATTATTACAACAGATATACCGGTATCAACAATCCTCTATAATCGAAAACACTGTTCCCTTATCTTTCTCCACTGTCATTAAAACGTGAACCTCATTATAGCCTATATATGACACTAGCCGTCAGGCTCGCTTCGCTCGCCATATCCGTCTAGCCAGGAGGCTCCGCCCCCTGGACCCCTGACTGGATCGTCCAAGAATAAGATCAGCAGGCTCGCTTCGCTCGCCTGAATTTTCCATTTGAGCATTTTTATCATATGTTAGGACAATTCAGTCGGGGGTCCAGACTAAACGTCTGGCTAAACGGATATGGCGAGCGAAGCGAGCCTGACGGCTAGTAATATAATATTCCCAGGATTGAAGTAGCAGTGCCCAATCAATTTTTCCGCTATAAATGCATTCAAATCTTCAACTTGGTGCCAACCTAACAAAGTCAACTCAACTTAATGCCAAGCTGACAAAATTATTGATTTAGTTGCAGTTAACGACTATTTCGAAGAGGTACTCTATCCAGATATAGTTCTATAGTTACATGATATGAAAATTTCAATTATAATTAAGAGATGGGGAGAAAAAGAATATACATGCTAAAATACGAACTCTAAACCCTTAAAAACAACCCTTAGAGTTAAAATATTGCCAAAAGATTTCTTAGTGCGCCTCTAAAGGGCCAACTGAACATACCTACCAAATTTGAAAGTTTTTGGTCCGGTAGATTTTTAGTTATGCGAGTGAGTGAGTGATTGAGTGAGTGAGTGAGTGAGTGAGTGAGTGCCATTTCGCTTTTCTATATATAGATGATGCAATAATATTAGTTTTTTTTTATTAAACATCTTCATCTAATATGATTCATATCAACTCTATTCTTCCTATCATTTTCTTTAAGCTACATGATATTTCTGATCTCTATTCAAACAACCAACGAATTTTTCTTTTTCATATAAATCATACTTATGTTCTCACATTAAAATTCCTATGTATTCCCTTTTTTATTTATGTGTATTTTTTGCTTATTCAGTCCATGCTAAGCGTGGATAACTGATTCCTTGTTTTATGAATTAATAATTGAAAAATGAATGCAGACCCTGTAACTTGAAGAGAAAGTAGGCTGCTAAATACCCGTTTAGTGTGGGGATCGAGAGATAATTATGTAAGAACCAAACTCAGGTATTCATTTTTTTATACATTCATACTAGGGATTAATACAGTGGCACAATACCGAATTCATTTCATGATTATTTTTTAAAGTTTTCTAGAAATATAGCTTTGATAATGGAGTTACAACCTAATCGATTTGTGATAAGATTGCTAGAGATTGATTATGGTGTAACAACAGAACCCACTACTGTATAATAAGAGAATGGTAATGGTGAATCGATCGAATTATAAACTCTCCCATTATTCAAATAGTGTGACTGCTGTAGATTGATAAAACTTTTCATTGACCAAATTTACTATTATTTGTGGAGGTTCATCATTAGATGAATAATGGTGCACCAGACGAATTCACTTTGCATTGTTTTAATTATTATAGTAGCTACTGGAATTATTCGATAGTGAAGTCAGATATTGTTGTTGCAGCTATGGTGTGTAGCAACAACGATGAGCCTCCTGTCAAGCTGCAGCGGTGATGAGCTTCCTCTCAACAGCAGCCCGGGAGACGCAACAGCTGTTGAGACACAGCTGCAAGAGCTGCATGAAATCGAACAGCTGACTCCGATCATCATTAAATCGGTAGCCACTTCAGCTCAGGACAAACGCGAGCTAACAGCTGCCGAGCTGGCAGCTCAAGCTATCAGGCTGGCCGAGAGCGGGAGGTTGACTCAAGGTCAAGCATATGTCGGCCAAGGTCAGAGTCAAGGATATGTGGCAATAGGTCAAGGTCAAAGTCAGCCAGGGCAAGGTCAATCGGGACAAAACCAGGGATTCCCCACTTTGGTTGCAACAGGAGAAAATAATGGTCAAGTTGTGACGAGTAGCTATGTACAGGGCTTCAACCATGGCTATGGTCACGGGGGTCATGGTCATGGGGGGTTACATGGGGGTCATGTAGGAGGTCATAGGGAGGTCATGGGGGAGGAGGAGGAGGTGGTGGTGGAGGAGGAGCACATGGTCATAAAGGAGGTCATGGAGGGGAGGAGGTCATCATAAGGTGGTCATGGAGGAGGTCACGGTGGTCATGGAGGAGGTGGGGGTCATGGAGGAGGTCATGGAGGTCATGGTGGAGGTCACGGTGGTCATGGAGGAGGTGGAGGTCATGGAGGAGGTCACGGAGGTCATGGGGGAGGTCACGGAGGTCACGGAGGAGGTGGAGGTCATGGAGGAGGCCATGGAGGTCACGGTGGAGGTGGTGGCGGTCACGGAGGAGGCGGAGGTCATGGAGGAGGTCACGGTGGTCACGGAGGTCACGGAGGAGGAGGTGGAGGTCACCATGTTCATGGAAAGGCAACATCATATCAAAGCTTTGTTCTCCACAGTTATAATCCTGTCAAGGTTTATCTGAAGAAGGGTCACGGAGGTCATGGAGGAGGCCACGGTGGAGGAGGTCACGGAGGAGGTCATGGAGGTCACGGTGGAGGAGGTCATGGAGTTCACGGTGGTCATGGAGGAGGTGGAGGTCACGGGGGAGGTCACGACATAAGCTCCAACCTGGAAGTCACATAGAAGGACCAGACGGTAACAAAGGCAGCAATCTCATCTCAGGCCTTGAGGGAGCTTTCGAATTAACCGGCAACACTGGACCACAAGAAGTCGGAAATTTCGGAAAAGGACAGAACATTATCAACGGACACGGCGCCTATTTCGGGCAGTTCAACCTCAAGGGCGGCAGCCAATCCCAAAAAGGCATTGAATCCGGCGGGAATTTCGTAGACCTCAAAGCCGGACCACAGAAGGGAATTGATGTCAGCAATAATTATGCAGCAATCAACGCGCATGGTCAAAGGTTGCAAGTGCCTGGTCGCCTCATCCACAGGGATCACGCCGCAAATCGCCTCAACTCGTTCCATGATAACGGTTATCAACATGCCGACTTTTTCAAAGATAGTCACATCAATGGTATCGATACCTCCGATAAAGATCAATAACAGTAGGTCTTTGTTACTCTAGTAGATAATTGAAACTTTAAAAGACTTCCAATTTGCATGTTAGGCTATCAATAAAAATGTTCCTATCATTAATTTAGCAATAAATGTTATTATATCTGTTAGACTTCATCTCAAAACTAGTTTTTTAGTTTATTATTATAGTAGTTAGTTATTATTATACCCAGTCACAGTCTCAAAAGTTGATCTCTGGACCGATTAACCTCTTCCAGAGCATCAAGAAGCTGTTATGAATAGCAATTATCAGCGGATTTGTTCCATAGAGAATATATGATATTACTTTTGTTTAGTTAAGAAGTTGATATTGTGGTAATTATTCAATTGTGAAAAAGACAAGAGATTGTCAAAAAACCACAGATTTATTGATACTTAGAAAGACCGCCAGTGACAATAAGACAATGGTGTAATAACCGAAACCGGTCTTTCTAAGTATCATAAATCTGTGTTTTTTTGACAATCTCTTAGTCTTTTTCATTCTATATGATATTACGATATATGAGTGTTCCATGCCGCTCTTCTCCATGTATTCCATAGAGAAAGATACCATATTATAATATATTTTCTTCTTTAAAATGTATGTATTCAGGACTACTTATTTTCTATTTATAGAATAACATCACAGTACCCTTTTTTGAAAAGTTCTTAGTAATAAAATAACAGATTAAAAACACAAATTAAAACTAATTTTTTGATGTTTCACATCATCTTCAAGTTTTAATAATAAATTTCAAAAAAAGATTTTTAATTGTAATTCATTTTTATAACCTGAATATGATGTGAAATATCGAAACTATAGTGTGGTCCACGTTATATGGCAGTAAATCAAGATAAAAGAATAGCGGTGCCGATTCCGCTGCATTAATTTATATATTTCTACACTGTCAAAAACATAATTGGCACTGTTGTGGACCTAGAAAAGGATAGTACCACCGGCTTTGTCGAATGATAGACAAGGATAGCGAAATCAAAGTTGATCAATACTGTCATTATAACGTGGACCTCACTATAGTTGTTTTAATCTATTATTTTTTATTAAAAACTTTTCAAAAAAGGGTACTATGATGTTATTTATAGATATCTTTTCTCTATGATCGTATCCAGCTATTTGAGTCAATCAGCCAGTACACCGTAATTTCAAAATAATTGGGAACACAGAAGTCAGACATGCGCAGTTTGCTTATTTCACCTCCACCCGCCCCCGCACTGACAAACTAGGGATCAAGTTATCAGACCAAATCTGTAGTTCAATTGTATTATTGGAGAACTGTAGTTAGCTATTATTACTATAGTTTTGTTGTTGTAGAGGAATAAGTGACTATGATTAATTTTAGTATTATTAATAATGATGATGGTTGTTATGTAAATAGTATTATATCCAGTTGTAGTATCCTGTTGTATCAAGTTCAAGATTGTCTTGCAATAAAAACTTGAATTTTGAAGTGAGTTGTTACTTAGAATATCAACCTGCAGTACGCAATACTGTATGAATTGAAGTCATCCATAATGAACTATTCAATACGGGTAGGCCTACTGCATAAATAGGATAGAATAAGTGCTGGAATAATTTCACAATATTGTCTTACTGCAGAGGATTATGATGTTACATTTTATCATTAATGGGCTCTCTGGATGAATGAATGGAATTGAATTTCATTCAGAGAATACGATGCTTATATATCACTGTAATCGTAGTGAGAATGATATAGGTAGTATAAAATGATTTAATCATTACCGGTCATGTAGTTCTGTATATGATAGCATCGAATGATTTTTAATTACCTACAGTATTTTATTTATTTATCTATTCACAATGGAGAATAGGGGTTCTCCCAAAATATGTCTCCTTTAAAATACAAATTGTACTGTACAAATACAAATGAAAAAATAATACGAACTTATGCAGAAAGAAATAATACAAATAAACAAATACTACCTAATTCTAAAAAGAAAAATACAAAGATTTCAAATACTTGTGAAAAAAGTGAAAAAAATATGGAGAGTTCAAAAATTATAAAAATTAGAGAATATAATAACAATTGATGAACAAAGTTTTGAAGATTATATACTATCATGATGACTTATGAGATACCAAAATAAGCACAATCTGGAAAAAAGTTCAAAACAGCAACTTGATTGCCTTTTTACAATGCCAAATAGAGGAATCATTCAAAGAAAAATGTTTTGCCTGATAAAAAATAATATATAAAGTATTCACTCTATATCAAATACGGTAGATAATGGAGAACATCATTTTATATGTTTCATTTAGTATACCAAGCTCAGTTCTACACATTCTTCATTTGAAAATACCAAATTTCAATACGTTATTGAGATGATGAATTTGAAATTATTTTCAAGTGTAGGTACCACAAAATTTAAATATCTCAATAATTATCATTTCTGAATATACTATGTTTTAAGTCTACTTTTAATTATCAGGGATCGTTTCTCTATATAAATTAAATGACATTCAATATAAAATAATGAACAAAAACTTTAATTTTATCTATGTATGAGAAAAACTACTACAAAATTCATTCAAAGATGACATATAAAGTTCATCATTTTTGTGAAACTTAAAAAATACTGTATTTTTTCATAAAGGCCCAACTTTCAAGCTATTTTACCTTGAAGGAGATTCATAAAATATTTTTTGTAGCTTACTATAATATGCTTTCTATTTTTTTATTTTTCCATTAATTGATATAATAGCTGAAGGGAATATCCTGGTTCAATAATCACTTTTACTTCAAGTTCCTGATACGAATATAGTTCCTATACGTGTATAATCCTAGTTATGCTAATGTATAATTTATATCTATTATAGTTACTAGTAAATGAATATAATACAGTGTATAAGTTCAACATATGGCATAATTATGACCAATGTACTGGAAAATAATCTATTCACAATCAGGCAAAAAAGATAGGCTATATTCCATGATTAGGCTGTAACAACAGTAAAAGTACCTACATACTCTATTTCTAATGTGTAGACTCGAACGATTTCTTCCACAATGATGAATAACCAATGAGAGAGACAGTACTATATTGTATAGACCACATGAAATCGATTTTCTTCAGAGAAAGTCCCCGTTTCTGGTATTAGATAACCGTATAGCGTGATGAAACAACGTTTAATATGCTACATAACTTCAATACAGGAAAATATGTAAGGCGTTCAAATCGATCATAGCTGATTGACAATAAATGGAGATTGACAGTAACCGAGAGATTGACGATATTGGACAGACATGAGAAGATTGATCCAATTTAGTGGATTCAGGACTGGTCTTTTTCAATGGATAAAGTCTGCTCTGGATATGGTTGCAGTATAAAAAGAAATAAGTATTTTGCACTACCATTCATAAACAATATTACCTTGTACTAAATGAGATTCAAGTTATAGATCAATCTAAATTAATGATGAGGGCATTGTTGCCACTTTTCTTCTTCCACAACCTTCTACAGTACTTTATAGTTGGGATTCAAGTTATATCTGATCTAACCAGATCAGACAACATCTCATCCCGGTTTAATTATTTGACCTGATATGTTGCGATTCTTGTTAATAATTAATTCTATCACAGATAAATTGTATTCGTCAAGAAAATATTTTCCCATATTTTAATTATGAATTTTCAGGCTTTTGAAGGCTATAACAACAGAAAAATATGCTTTTACGAGGACATTTTACAAAACAAAAATTGTAGAAGAAGAGTTTCATTGAAAAACGGTTGACTATCTTGAACGGTTATTGAAATACAAGCATATAGCAAAACCCTGACAATTTTGGCGGCTATCTTGTTTCCGAATGTTTGCCGGCGATATTGACTTATCAAAAAAAGTTATAGCCTATGGAATGAAATTTAAAAAAAATAAAAAACGTTTTTTTTAGGCTTTTGAAGATTATAACAAGAAAAATATGCGTTTTAGAGAAAATTTTAGGAAACAAAATTGTAGAGGAAGATTTTATTGAAAAAAAACGGTTGAATATCTTGAACGGTTATTGAAATACAAGCGATATAGCAAAACCCTGAAAATTTTGGCGGCCATCTTGTTTCCGAGATGTTTGCCTGTGATACATGACTTATCATCATGTTTCTTTTATTATTATGCTAGACCTAACAAAGAAATTAAGACATCTTCCAGCTGTTACCCAAAAATGACCACGGAATGACATTTACGCCCGGTCTACAAGGATAGAAGACCAATTATATTTAAATTAAGATAACGATCGACTTAATAATGCAATACGTCCCATTATATCACTAGTGGTCTCTACTTCATAATTAATCTCTGTAGAAAACAATCAACTTGATTTTACTAGAAATCATTATTTTTTTTGTAGTTTTAAAGTTTTTCAACTTTTCAATATTTTTCGACACATCTAATGTCGTTTCATTGAACATTCATGTTTGGTAGATTATTTTCATTTTTATTAGGAATATTGTTTTTGAAAACTCAATCACAGGCATATCATGATGAGTTGAAAATTCAACTAAATAATTAAGTAAAAATAAATAAAACTGAAATTAAATTACCAATGTTTAATGTCATTGAATATTTGAATAATATTGGATGAAATGAACTTTTGATACTGCCAACATAAAATAATACTGATTAAAAGAAGAAAACCGTGATTGATTTCACGAGAGCCAATCAGAGAAGGCCTTTTTGAATAAAAGATGGCTTCTCTGATTGGTTTTCGTGGAATTAATCACGATTAAAATTTAACCGGGTTTTGTACAACCGAGCCTCAGTTAGTATTAAATGTTTTTTTTAAGAAGACTAGATAGATTCTCTTGACATTTAATATTGGTTAAAATTCAACAGGCTTTTGTGCAACTGGGCCTGAATTCATTTTCATCAAACAAGTCATGCTTCAAATAGGCTATATATTTGTTCAATATTCAAACCTAATTTTTCGAAAAATTCAATATGAAAGATTTAATATCTGTTTAAAGAGATTGAATAACTATTTTCAATGCCATATTTTTTAACAAGTAATATTTCCTAAATGAAACTATCCTAGTATAAACAAAATCAATTTTTTTATATTTTATTTATAAAGTGTTAGGCCTATTCAAAAAGAATTTGGTACTTCTACAAGCTGGTTCAACTCACAACAGCTGTTCGATCAAAAGCAATTGATGAAAGATTTTTATAAACATTAATTAGAATCCTATTGTTTCAAGACCAACATCTAGGTACTAAAATCAAGTTTTTATTCAATCGGTAGTAGCCTAAGCAGTCAACGAATTAAAAATGAAGATTTATCTATTGTAAGTTCTTCTTATTACATAGAATAGGCTATACATAGAGATAGTACAGCTTGTGTAATTATGTCGTCAAAACAGATTGACAACATGGATTGCAAGATCTATGTGGGAAACTTGAATTATTCAACAACCCGGGATGATTTGGAGGACGTTTTCCTCTATTACGGACCAATCAGGAACGTGTGGGTGGCTCGGAACCCACCTGGATTTGCATTTGTGGAGTTTGAAGATAAAAGGGACGCTCAAGATGCGGCCCACAAGTCGGATGGAAAGGTTATACGTGGGCATAGGGTGCGAGTAGAAAGGGCCCGTGTTATGCCCAGGTCCCGGATCAGTGGATATCCTAGTTTGATATCATCCGACCGCTGTTTTAATTGTGATAAACGCGGTCACTACGCAAGGAACTGTCCCAGAGGTCCTCAGCTGAAACGAGCTTCCTATGAAGAGCGGGGACGCCGAAGGTCGTCCAGAGACAGGAGGTCACGGTCAAGGTCGTCCAGGGAGAGGAGGTCAAGGTCGCCCAGGGAAAGAAGGTCAAGGTCATGGAGGAGGTCACCGAGGTCATGGAGGAGGCCATGGAGGTCACGGTGGAGGTGGTGGCGGTCATGGAGGAGGCGGAGGTCATGGAGGAGGTCACGGAGGACACGGAGGAGGAGGTGGAGGTCACCATGTTCATGGAAAAGCAACATCATATCAAAGCTTTGTTCTCCACAGTTATAATCCTGTCAAGGTTTATCTGAAGAAGGGTCACGGAGGTCATGGAGGAGGCCACGGTGGAGGAGGTCACGGAGGAGGTCATGGAGGTCACGGTGGAGGAGGTCATGGAGTTCACGGTGGTCATGGAGGAGGAGAATATGAAAATTGTCCCCCTCTACCCACTCCAATAAATAATACTTTGGATTCCAAAACAATTTGGAAGTTAAGATTTTGAAAATGGCGATTTCAGTTTTTACATTTTTTTCGTAATTTTACTGTTGATCAAGAGTTTCTAAAACGAGTCTGATACATCATAGAAACTTACGATTGACTACAAATTGTAGATAAATACATCCTTTACGAGCTCAGTTGCCTAAAATCCATCTTGAATCACTTTTCGCTATCATAGAACTGCCAAAACCGTTAATATGAGAAAAATATCTAT
>NC_052514.1:43694035-43781535 GCF_014356525.2 Nilaparvata lugens
GTTCTTCATATATTAAGCTTCCCAACAGTATATCTAAAAGAAATTGTATCATAAACCCACAGAATCAAACAGATTCTAAGTGTTTTATGTACGCATTACTAGCGCGACACATTAAAGGTAGTTGTAAATTTCGCGTTGATAATCGTTATTTTCGTTTATTAAACAACAGCAATCCAATATATAATTTCAACAACATTGATCCCCAACCCCATTAGGTCAACTGGATAGATTCGAAAAGAATAACCCGACAGTTTCTGTCAATGTATACGGTATTGACGATAAAAATCTAATTTATCCGCGACGAATTAGCGAATCAATTAGACAGGACCACTTTGATTTGTTACTACTCGTTGAAAAGGCGGACACCGATGATGATGATGACGAGGAGGAGGGCGGGATTGAAGAGGGGATGAGGGAACAACTGATGTAGCTACATGTAAAGTAGAAACCAAATCACACTATTGTTTAATTACCGATTTTGAAAAACTTGTTAGGAAACAATTAACAAAACATCATGAGAAAATATTAATCTGCCGTCGGTGTTTCACGTATTATACCTGTAGTCGAGATGGAGAGAGACGAATGAAAGAACACGAAGAATTTTGTTCACAGCAGAAAGTAACAAGGGTTTCTATGCCAAAAATTAAAGAGGACGGTTCGCCGCCATTTTTAGAATTTAAAAACCCATTGAGAAAGTATAAACTACCCCTAACCTGTTATGCTGATTTTGAATGTCTTCTCGTTAAACCAACATCATCATCACCAGCAAACTCCGAGTCTGATGATAATGAGGATGGTGATGGCGATGATGGAGAAGTTTATAGCACTGCACAGAGAAGGTCAAAGGGAACATCAGCAACAAAAATAAAGCACAATCATGACGTCATGTCGTACTGTTTATATTTCGTAAGGGACCAAATACAAATACCGGACAGTTCGCCACTAACACAGAAAATACCATCACGTCCTATACTGTATAGAGGTGATAATGCAGGCATTCATTTTCTAACCACTTTAACTGAATATGCTTCCCAGGTAATACAGTCGATAGATGAACATCATATTGGCATGTACCCATTGACAAGAGAACAAGAGCAAATGCATTCTGATGCAGAATTTTGCGACGCATGCGAAAAGCCTTTTGAAAACGACAAAGTTTATGATCATTGCCATCTCACTGGTTACTACAGGACTGCTCTTTGCAATGCATGTAACTTACAAAGACAACGCCAAACATACATCACAGTATTTCTACACAATTCAGCATCTTATGACACCCACCTAATTGTCTCTGCACTCGGTTCTATTTGTAGTAATAAATTAACCGTAATTCCTCAGTCAAGTGAAAAGTACATATCATTTACTATACAATTGTCCAATCAACTCCATCTCAGATTTCTTGATTCGTTCAAATTTCTACCCGATAGTTTGGATTTGTTAACCTCTAACCTTTTACAACCGGCTGGTCCTGAACCTTCTATTGATCAAATAGCTGCTATTCTCAAACACACATCGAAACATTTCGAACATCAAAGTTTACCTCTTGTATCACGTAAAGGAGTTTTTCCATACGAATACTGTGATTCTTGGGCTAAAATGGACGAGGAAAGTTTACCACCTATAGAAGAATTTTACAGTTCTCTTTGTGATAGTACAATAAGTGCAGACGATTATAGGCATGCACAAACGGTTTGGAAACACTTCAATTGTCGCACACTTGGACAATACAGTGACTTATATTTGAAAACAGACGTACTACTCCCAGCTGACATAATGGAATCTTTTCGCAACATTAGTCTCGAGACTTTCAAACTCGACCCTGCTCACTATTTTACACTTCCTGGTTTTTCTTTTGATGCTATGCTTAAATACACTAAAATTAAGTTGGAACTTTTAACAGATTACTCGATGTACACATTTTTCCATTCCTCTATTAGGGGCGGAATGGTTACGTGTGTTCACAGACATGCAGTTGCAAATAATCACTATACTGGTGCACCTTACAATACCCAAGAACCCAACAGTTTTCTAGCTTTTCTTGACATTAACAATTTATATGGTTATTCTATGTGTGTGGCACTTCCGAGAGCAAATTTTGCTTGGATGAGTCGTCATGAAATAGACAATGCTGTTGCCAACATGAAAAATTGGAGCGAGGACCAAACAGTAGGCTATGTGTTAGAGGCAGACATAGAATACCCAAATAACCTGCACGATGGACACAACGAATTTCCTTTTCTGGCAAGAAATCAAAAAGTTTTCCTATCCAATCAAACTCGACTCATAACCTCACTTACAAATCACACAAATTATGTATGCCACTATTTACTGTTGAAACAAGCTATGGAACATGGATTGAAATTGACAAACATTCGTAGAGGCATTTCTTTTGAACAAAGCAAATTTCTAGAACCATACATAAGTTTGAACACACAGCTAAGACAACAGTCTAAGAATAAATTTCAAAAAGATTTCCACAAATTACTCAACAATGTGATTTTCGGTAAATCGTGTATGAATTTATGGAAACAAATGGATTTAAAGTTGGTTAATAACGAGAAATCACTATTGAAATATATAGCTCGTCCCTCGTTCAAAGATCGTTTGATTTTTGGTAAGAACATATGTGGTATTACTCTACACAAGGAAAATATTTTGCTAAACAACCCTATTTACATTGGTTTTTCGATTTTAGATTTGAGTAAAACAGTAATGTATTTGTTCCATTATGATGTAATTAGAAAGATATATGGTCCCAGTGCCAAACTCCTGTATCAAGACACGGATAGTCTGATGTATCTGATTAAAACCGCCGACTTTTATTTGGACATAAGGACAAATGAAGATTTGAAACATTGGCTAGACACGTCAAATTATCCTTAGATCACCCAGCTTATTCCACACACAACCGAATGGTAGTTGGAAAGATGAAAGATGAATTTGCTTCTAAAGCTCCTTATCAGTTTCTGGGTTTACGGTCAAAACTATGGGCGTGCAGATTGTATAATGAAATTAATGGTCAACAGCAACAGCAGCAACATTTTGATAACGAAACAGAAGATAGATTAGAAAATGAACGTAAAGTGGGTCTTATTAAAAAAGCAAAAGGCGTAAAACGATGTATTTTGTCACGCGAATTAACAGCACAACATCCAAAGTCTAATCAATACATTTCATTTCAAGACTATTTTAATTGTCTATTCGAAGGTACAGAGATGTACAGAAGCCAGAATTTAATTAGATCAAAAAAACATAAAGTAATGACAATTTCACAAAATAGGGAAGCGCTTAGTTGCCAGGATGAGAAACGGTATATCTGTAGTGATAAAATTAGTACATTAGCTTTAGGTCACTATAAAATTCCACTATTAACAGAAGAAGAAGAAGAAGAAGAAGAAGATTTGTCTGTTGTGTCTTCTAGTAGTGAATAATTTTTTGTATTTGTTGTGTTGCAGATGATATCAAAAATTATTAGATTAAATGTTGATGCTGTCGAAGTAAGTTACAATATTGATCATCAGTGTATGAGAATAAGACACGCAGATTCCGCGATTGTAACAGCTTGTGTTCAACAAGAAAATTGTGGAACTTATTGTGTTAGATTCATATTTAAAATGAATATGAATAGGTTATGGTTTGAGGTTGAATTGACAGTGAGAAAAGCAGATTTTACATGTGTTGAAACAATTGTAAAGTCAAACAGTGCGTCATTTTACTTCTCATCATTTCTTTTGAAAGGTACATAATTATTTTAAAAAGTGAAAGTACTCATCAACTTCAACATTATAAAGACTCTATAGTGTGTGTGTGTGTGTGTGTGTGTGTGTGTGTGTGTGTGTGTGTGTGTGTGTGTGTGTGTGTGTGTGTGTGTGTATGTTTATTCATGTTTTATATATATAAATCTTTGCACTTATTGTTGTATGTTACTATATAGCACTGACACTATATTTGATTGTTACATTCAGATGAAGAAGAAAATCATAATGTTTTGAAAACAACAAAATGTATATGTTTTTTGTCAAATCAAATTTGTGACTTGTATGTCACTAACACACTCCAGTGTTTCACATATAGGTTAATAGAACTCTTACATTTTACTTCTCATCATTTCTTTTGAAAGGTACATAATTATTTTAAAGTACTCATCAACTTCAACATTATAAAGACTCTATAGTGTGTGTGTGTGTTTATTCATGTTTTTATATATATGAATCTTTGCACTTATTGTTGTATGTTACTATATAGCACTGACACTATATTTGATTGTTACATTCAGATGAAGAAGAAAATCATAATGTTTTGAAAATACAAAAATGTAAGTGTTTTTGGCAAATCAAATTTGTGACTTGTATGTCACTAACACACTCTAGTGTTTCACATATAGGTTAATAGAACTCTTACAATACACTCAATCATGTTTGTTTATCAAAAGAGTAATCGAAAAAGTTTTTGTCATTACCATAATGTGTTAATAAAAGAAAAAAACATAACTGAATCACACTGGCATTCTTTCTTTCTTACTTCTCTTACACACGAAACATGGTGAGATTATAGAACTATAAGTTTTTTAGATCCCCTTTACTTGAGGCATATGCTTCTTTTTCTTTATATTAATTTAGTTTAACATTTGTCAGGCTGTGAGTGATGCCCACATGCCCTGGTAGCTTTGGTGCTTGAGTAATGAGACGGATGATGGCGAGAGTCTGAGAGATGTACACCTACAGCATTAATAGATTGACCTACAGTTTTATAACAAATTTATTTGCAATTTTTCAAATAGAAACTCGTTAATTCGTGAACTTTATGTTTCAGCAACCTAGAAAAGCAAAGGACAAACTTCAAGACAAAGATAGATGTCATTGCAAAAATTCATCCAAAAATTCTTTCACGTCAGGATAATGGAAATTTAGGGAAATTTCAAAAGGGAAATTTAGGCGGGAAAAGGTCAGATGACGTCACTGAACAGCTGCGAGGTCAAGTGACGTCACTGGTCAGCTGATGAGGGGGCGGGGGGGGAGGGGGGGGGGGGAAACAGCTGATTTGAGTTGCAACTTCCCCTTTTTATCCTACTCAAGTCGCTTACTGAGTCTTTACGATGGCAATAACAACTTCAATACAGTACTGTGCTTGTACACACTATTTTCTCAGCTTAGAGTTTTTAACAGTTTCTCAATACAGTGAAACTCGCAAAACTAACCTGTACAGAAATAGGCAAATCTCCCGAAACACACTGTGATAAAAACACTTGGAAATCCAGGTAACTTACTGCTTCAACTCACTTCTAACAACTATTACTCACGTCTAAAACTACCAATTCTATTATTTTTCGGTTAAATAGTTGAAATTCTAAATAAATACGGAGTAGTAATACAGAGAATACAAACCGGGCAGTACAGTCCTGCCAACAACCAAGATGTTTGAGATGATGAGATGTTTTCCAATACAGTATTATTAATCACAAGTATCAATGCTGTACTTATTACACAAGTAGAACATATAAATCTATAAAATTTAGCATAACCTTTATAAACAGAGAATTAAATTTGCAAATTATGTCAGAGATGAAATGTTGATATAAATGTTGTGTAGTACAGTAGACCTAATGGAATCAATGAAATGATACAAGGGCTATCAATACTATCAACAGTGAGCTTGAAAGACAAATAATCTATAGATTGCAGTTGATTTCTATACAAATTTACGAAAGAATGACAGAATTAAAAGCAGTCATGCATCATAGCAGAGTTGGAATGAGGACTAAAATTTGCATTGATTTATAATGAAATCCTTAATAAATGCATTTCTTTGCATTCTACTTAAAGAGAATGTTGGACAACAAAATGCAAATTAATGTAGTGGGGATCATGTGTCGGCATTTCAATTATTATATAAATTAATGTCTCGTTGGATTCAAGACTAATCAATGCAAATCAACTTTTTACAAATACAATAAACATTCACGACAAATTGATGGTTTGCAAGTGAAAAACTGGGGACAGACACGATTTCAGACAATAGAGGTTTAGGGAGGTTATTCAACAATGATTTTGCGGAAAACATTTATTGTGATAAGCGTTTTTTGCATCGAATGACTGGAACATCATGCAAGCAAGAAACCGTGTTTATAGTAATCTTTATGAATAAATTAAGGATTCATCATATTGGAACTAAGCATGCTCTTAAGATCGGTTTCCTAGTTAATCAATTATTACATCACTTGGAAAATATTTGCTATACTACAAAGATGAGTCAGTTGTAGGCCTGCTACAAGAGGAAAAGCTTAGAAGAAATTAATGAAGAAAATTTGATATTGGCGAATCTCCTGTAAATTGCATATGAAGATGCATCACATTCAATAAAATGAACACTTACGCATGCCTCTGATTGTACCTTTAAATTAAGCTAGAAGCATAACAGGTAATGAATGAGATACACTGTGGGCAGGAAAAAAGGTTATTTCATGCAAAATTGTAAAAGTTCAGAAACTGACCATATTAATTTACTTTAGTATGTAACAAGAATACTTTTTCATAATTGAGCAATATATACTGCATATATGAGAGTAAGCATTTTAGTTTTTCACTCTAATCTGTCTTATTGCCAACAAGGTTTTTTAAAAAAATATTTTAGAGCATGAATTGCAAATTTAACTGAAATCATTTTTTTCAATATCTTACTTTAACGAATTTAATTTGAAGAAGACAGACATTTTAATAGTAATAATATTTTTATAAAGTTAGATATCTTATTGAATTAATAGTTAAGTTCAACATACAATTCACTATTGAAATGTTCTGATGCAAACATGATAAAAGCTAAGATTTTGCTATGTAATAAACTGAATACAGTAATGTGACATTCACATTTTTAATGAAAATGTATAAAATTGCATCAATAACTGTAATATTTTTGCTAGTCATGATAAAATGGGAATAATACAGCCCAGAATGCACACTAATTGAATAATAATATGAAAAAATGTAGCTTAATTGATTACATTGGTGTGTTATTCTCATAGTAACAAATTGAATTTGAATTATGATATAATCAAAATCACATTAGAATCAACAAATAATAAGATATTAAATAACTTCATTGATATTCTTTTCATTTATATAAGAGGTATGACTAATAAACTTGATACAATAAACATACCAATACCCAGGTTCACAGACAGTCTGTAAATGTCATGTAACTCCTATCATGTATGTATGTAGTATAACAGTATTAAGGCCCATTGACGGCTTGAAAATTTTATATTCAGGCGAGGTGGAACTTCCGTCAGGAACTCCCCACCAATAAAAGTCACACGAATATTATTATTATTAACTCCTATTATGAAAAATAGCATTCCAAACTTAGAAATCAGATTAATAAATTATTAATACTGTATCTATATAAGTATATTACTGTAGCTTGCCCAGTGTTAGATATGGTTCAAGTTTTGATTCACAAATTGACTTGTAGTAACAATACTAAACTTTAAATTATCTGAAAAGTACCGCCATAATTTTCTCTGAGATTACTACTCTTTAGATAATATGATCTGATTTTGTAATTATTTTATCAACGTCCTATTGAATTTCCAATCATTTTCAGATCCATTATGCAATTTAGAGCAGTTACTTTTTTAACAACAAAAGCACAAACATGCTTTTCTCATATTGAATTTATTCAGTGAAGTTTTTTAATCTTCTTATTTTCAATTCTTTTCAAATCGATTTCTTAACATAGCCTTCAGATGAACAGTTTACTCTTAAATGTACAGTTAGTGATTTTGATTTAGCATTTTTAGTTGTTAATTAAACAATAAACTTTGATTTCAACAATAGTATTATTAAAGTATAATTTCTAATCATCAATACTACTAATTACTGCTACAATAATGTCGTAGAAACATGTAGATTGAGAAAGATAGCTGAAGAAATTGGGTTAGACAGAGAGTTCGAAGACCCTTCCAGTGGACATGGTCATTATCGAAGATCCGCGAGGAAGGCGCCAAATCTTCACATCCCCACAACTGAAAAAGAAATTCTAGTCAAACTGCCAGCACCATTTGTTAGTATGTTAGATAATACACACAAATCAAGAAGAATCTTATATAGTTTCTGTCAAATGTATTTTAATATATTTTTAGAGAGAATTTGAGAAGAAACAGTGATACAGTGAATAGAATTAATTAATGGTGATAACGTGAAGGTAAAGGTAAGTATTAGAGGTGGAGTCTTGAACTCTTGTGCCAATCGCCCTCTACACACAAGTTGCATAAGTGATGGGTGTTCTTGAGAATTACAATATTAAAAAGGTTGATGATCTAAGCCTACATTCAAGATTTTTATCATTAAGGGGGCTACCAGGTACTACCATTACTCTGGAAACAGTGTTCATTCTGTACTGGTTAAACTCTTGACTGAATTCACCAAATTTTCAAAATTTATTCTAAGATTTTAGAATTTTGGAAACTATGTGCATATATTCAATTTTGTTTTGTTTGATTTTTCTGGAGATTAATTAATGAAAAATTTCAACCAATTCAAATTCAAAATTCTCCGGAATAATACATACCGTACTATGGTAGTATGCGATACTAAACGACACTCTAGTATCAAAAGTTCCAATTTGAATAGTGTGTGATGTTACTATTTATAGGAATTTATTAACAAACATATTTTTGTTCCAGATGGATGTTGTATTCTATAGCTACAATATTAATGATATAGAAGTTAAGCTTCAAATTAGATCTCTTAGTATATAGGTAGGTTTTTTCATTATTTTAGTAGCCTTATTTAGTAACCTTTTTCGATGAAACTCAGCTTCAGCTAAAAATGCCTTCATTTGGCAGAAAAAGGCAATGAGAATAATATTTGATCTGAGTAATAATGAAACTTGTAGTAATATTTTCCCGGAAAACAAAATAATGACTTTGCCATATCTGTACATTTTTTATAATTTAGTTTTGTTGAGAAAAATATTAATTTATATCAGGAAATCTCTGAAACTCACATTACAATACTAGACAAAAGACATTGTTAGACCTAGGGTTAGACTGCACAAATCCATTAAAAGTTATAGGTATCAGCAGATTCTTCTCTATAATAAATTACCAAGTAGTGTGAAAAATTACCATCGAAAAAATTCAGTAGAGTCTTAGGTAACTGGCTGAAAGCAAAAACGTTCTACTCAACGAAAGAGTTTTTGCAATGTATGTGTATGTATAAAAGATGTATCAATATGTTAAAAGATGTATCTGATATGGGTTGATGAGAAATCATTACAATCTTGGTTCGGTACAACGACATATTTCAACTAGACTATAAGTATAATGAACTTGTAAATTTTATGATATTTAAACGTAAACTGTTTCATTTATGTAACTTACAACACAGGTTGTATGATAATTATTGTATTATAAATGGTTTCATTGTTTGACGATGCTTATTGCTTTTTTGTAAAGTTTTATGGCAAATAAAATTCTTGATGAAAATTATAAATTTTGGAGATTTTAAATGTACACTGCAGCCATCTTGAATTGAGTTTTGGTACTTGGAAAATGGGTTAAGATCCGAAAAGGAATTATAGGGTTCCTGATAAGTCTTGTGACATTGTAGCTAGACAAATTAAAATGATCATTCAAAATGACAATAATATACAGTTTCAGGAAAAGGAACAGTTTTAGGTGATGTTCTAGGCTGTGTATTTTCTGCTATAAACGGATGAATGTGTAAATGAAAGAAGTTCTAGTATTTTTGAACATGTGGATTATTTATAATCATGGACAGATAAAATAAAGGTTAAAATGACATTAAGAAAATAATTATAATGAAATGTTTATATGCTTCAAAAAATTTATGACAAGTAGTTTAATCATATACGATTAAGAAGAGATACAACTTATGAAGGACTGGTTAATTTCAAAGAAAATAACCCAAAGATGAACCAATTTTTTACACAGTATTTTCTGAATGACTAGGGTATTTCAATAAAAACACCGTACAACTGACTCATGTGATGTGATAAAATAAATGCGACTTTACAAAGCAAATCAAGAAGGATGGAAACAAAAGTAAAAAATATTACAAATCTATATTAGTCCATACAACCAACACCCATGCTTACTCAATTCGATCAATACAACATACTTATAATAATAATACTGGTTGAAATGAAACTCAAATTGGGTAATGCCAACATGCAAAAATATGCTCTCATGCTTGATCATGATCTAAGTTTGTTGATCTAAGTTGATCAGAAATACAGTAACTATATACGGTACATTTCCTACAAATTCTTAAAAACAAGTATAAGAGAAATTTAGGAAAGATATAATTTGACTTTTATTTCAAAACTTGGGAGAACAAATAGGACTTAGCTGGCTGACTATTGTGTGAAATTGAATGCATCTTTTTAGTTATTTTGGCAATTACTACCCAAATCAAAATTCCACAATCAATATTATATTTCTCTTCAATGTTTTCTGGGAAAATTTGGATCACTAATAATTAATATGGTTTTGTGGAGAATTCTTTGTTCTTTCCATCAACTTCCAAGTTAAAGAATGGATAAGTAGTAAATTAATAGTGTTGAAATGAACTCTTTTCATAGGGAAATCGTACTGTACCTATAAATACGACTGTTGGTTATACTATGATATCAGTTGAAATATTGGTTATTCTGACCACATAGTGTTGAATAGGAAAATCTGACCTACACTAGTAAATGCCTACTACGTGACTTCATAGAACTAGATCCGCTCTATAGCCCTATTGCATATACCTCTACTATGGTATCAGTCCAAATGCAAATAATTCCGTTCATTCTTAGTATTGCAAATGAACCATGTTTGTGAGAAAATTAGATCTATTCGACTATTGACTATTACTATCGATTAACATTGATATTGCTATATCCTTGTCTATCATTCGACAAAGCAGATAGCACTATCATTTTCTAGCTCTGCAAAGTTGCTAGATCGTTGTTTAGCAATGTAGAAATTGACAAAATTCCATCTCAATAATTTCGAAAACGCATTACTTGGTCAGTGATAAATATATTTTTTTGGCGAATAAAGTAGGCTATATTTGATGATTTTGAACAAGAATTAATAGTTAATATTACAACAGATATACCGGTATCAACTATCCTTTGTAGAAGGCTGTGCAATGCATAGAATCGACAACGCTGTTCTCCTATCTTTCTACACTGTCATTAAAACGTGAACCTCACTTTAGACTATGACTATATTGTATGAATGAATTATGACGCGATATTTTTTTTCACTTTAGATTAAGCATCTTCACCTAATATGATGTATATTAGCTCTATTATTCCATTCATTTCTATAAGGCTACTTGATAGTATAATTCTCATCTCTATTCGAACAAACAATAGTATATTTCGCACCTAGGGCCGAAAATGAGACTTTTCTGGCTCGAAATCGGTTTTCAAGTCCGAGGCCGTAGGCCGAGGACTAGAAAAGATTGAGAGCCGGAAAAACATTTTTGCCCATGGTGAGAACGTTATTTTTCGCCACACAGAAAAATAAACAATATATATATGATAATAATTGTCTATTATAAGCACTTTCGAAAGCAAAAGTGGAGGTCATAGTTCTAGCAAATCTGAGGTAATCTGAATATCAAGAAATTGTCCAAGTATTTTTATTTTTTATTCTGATTTGTCTAAATAACCTAAAAGATCATGTTCAATTATGTAAGAGGTTGAGTTTATACTTTTTATTCTTCCAAATCACAATAAGATGATATTATTATAAATGTTTCAATTATTGAATGATAAACACAAATAATGAAAAGTTTTTGATCAGCTGTTTTAGCACATTTGAAATTTAGCCAATCTGAATGTCAACGGAAGTTTAGGTTAGAAGTTCTATCCTACTCTGAAAATCGAATTATTTGAATAGTTTATAATATATTATATCTTATCTGTATTTCATTCATCCAAATAAAATGATAGTATATTATTACAGAATAATTTATTGAATTCTAGAAGCATAAAATGATTCCGTTTATCCACCATGTTCCATGATAAACGCTGTAGGCCTACTAGGAGGTTTGAGGTTAGATTCTATTATACTTTGAAAATTGAATTTGAATAGTTTATAATATCTCATTTGTATTTCATACATCCAAATAAAATGATAGTATCTTATTGCAAAAACTTTATTCAATTCTAGTAGCATAAACTGATTCCGTGTCATAAACTATTTTGTAAACACGTTCACATCAAATCAGAATCAGCTGACTTCAAGGTTATTTTACAGCCCTAGGGCTGTAAAAATTTTACCGGCCTGGTCGGAAAACAATCACTTTCGGCCTCCATATGACGCACGTAAACCAGCTCATTACGTCCAAGTGGGGCGAAAAAAATTTTTCTTCCCAATAACAATTATACCTATCAGTTCACATTAAAATCTCTGTCTATTTCCTTTCTTATTTATGTGTATTTTTTGCTTCTACAGTCCATGTTTATCTTGAATAACTAATTGATTTCTTATGAAATGAATATTGAATACAGACTTTGAAACTTGAAAAGTAGGATGCTGGAATTAATACCCGTTTAGTTTTAGGGATCGAGAGTTAATTATGTAACAACCATACTCGTCGATCATTGTTTTTATATATTCATACTAGGGATTAATACAAGTGGCACAATATTCATTCATTTCTTGATTATTTCATAAAGTTTTCTAGAAATATAGCTCTAAATAAAGGAGTTACAACCATGAAGCCTGTTTTTGTATTTTATTACAAATTTATTTTTGATTGTGATTTTTTTGTATTTTGATTTCTTTTATGTATAAATTGTGTTGAATTGAATAAAATTGTTGATTGTTTGATTAATAGTTTTCTGCGTTATTGTGATAAGATAACTAGAGATTGATTATGTTATAACAACAGAGTCTACTACTGTACTTATGGAGAGTGATAATGGTGAATCAATCAAATTATATACTCTCCCATTATTGAAATAGATTCACTGTAGATTGATAAAACGTTGTATGAATCAAATTTGTGTACTCTTTCATTATTTTTGTAGGTTCACCATCAGAGAATGGTGCGTCAGACGAATTCAGTTTGCATTGTTTTAATAAGTAGCTACTGCAATTTTTTCACGAGGTTCGATAGTGATGTCTAATATTGTTGTTGCAGCTATGGTGTGTAGCAACAACGATGAGCCTCCTGTCAAGCTGCAGCGGTGATGAGCTTCCTCTCAACAGCAGCCCGGGAGACGCAACAGCTGTTGAGACACAGCTGCAAGAGCTGCATGAAATCGAACAGCTGACTCCGATCATCATTGAATCGGTAGCCACTTCAGCTCAGGACAAACGCGAGCTAACAGCTGCCGAGCTGGCAGCTCAAGCTATCAGGCTGGCCGAGAGCGGCAGGTTGACTCAAGGTCAAGCATATGTCGGCCAAGGTCAGAGCCAAGGATATGTGGCAATAGGTCAAGGTCAAAGTCAGCCAGGGCAAGGTCAATCGGGACAAAACCAGGGATTCCCCACTTTGGTTGCACCAGGAGAAAATAATGGTCAAGTTGTGACGGGTAGCTATATACAGGGTTTCAACCATGGCTATGGTCACGGGGGTCATGGTCATGGGGGGTACAGTGGGGGTCATGTAGGAGGTCATAAGGGAGGTCATGGGGGAGGAGGAGGAGGTGGTGGTGGAGGAGGAGCACATGGTCATAAAGGAGGTCATGGAGGGGGAGGAGGTCATAAAGGTGGTCATGGAGGAGGTCACGGTGGTCATGGAGGAGGTGGGGGTCATGGAGGAGGTCACGGAGGTCATGGAGGAGGTCACGGTGGTCATGGAGGAGGTCACGGAGGTCATGGAGGAGGTCACGGAGGTCATGGAGGAGGTGGAGGTCACGGAGGAGGTCACGGAGGTCATGGAGGAGGTCACGGAGGTCATGGAGGAGGCCATGGAGGTCACGGTGGAGGTGGTGGTGGTCACGGAGGAGGAGGAGGTCATGGTGGAGGTCACGGAGGTCACGGAGGAGGAGGTGGAGGTCACCATGTTCATGGAAAAGCAACATCATATCAAAGCTTTGTTCTCCACAGTTATAATCCTGTCAAGGTTTATCTGAAGAAGGGTCACGGAGGTCATGGAGGAGGCCACGGTGGAGGAGGCCACGGTGGAGGAGGTCACGGAGGAGGTCATGGAGGTCACGGTGGAGGAGGTCATGGAGTTCACGGTGGTCATGGAGGAGGTGGAGGTCACGGAGGAGGTCACGACATAAGCTCCAACCTGGAAGGTCACATAGAAGGACCAGACGGTAACAAAGGCAGCAATCTCATCTCAGGCCTTGAGGGAGCTTTCGAATTAACCGGCAACACTGGACCACAAGATGTCGGAAATTTCGGAAAAGGACAGAACATCATCAACGGACACGGCGCCTATTTCGGGCAGTTCAACCTCAAGGGCGGCAGCCAATCCCAAAAAGGCATTGAATCCGGCGGGAATTTCGTAGGCCTCAAAGCCGGACCACAGAAGGGAATTGATGTCAGCAATAATTATGCAGCAATCAATGCGCATGGTCAAAGGTTGCAAGTGCCTGGTCGGCTCATCCACAGGGATCACGCCGCTAATCGCCTCAACTCATTCCATGATAACGGTTATCAACATGCCGACTTTTTCAAAGATAGTCACATCAATGGTATCGACACCTCCGATAAAGATCAATAACAGTAGGTCTTTGTTACTCTAGTAGATAATTGAAACTTTAAAAGACTTCCAATTTGCATGTTAGGCTATCAATAAAAATGTTATCCTATCATTAATTTAAGCCTAGCAATAAATGTTATTATATCTGTAGACTTCATCTCAAAACTAGTTGTATTGGTTTATTATAGTAGTTAGTTATTATTACTACAGTCACAGCCTCAAAAGTTGATCCCTGGACCGATTTACCTCTTCCAGAGCATCAAGAAGCTGTTATGAATAGCAATTATCAGCTGAGTTGTTCCATAGAGAATATATGATATTACTTTTGTTTAGTTAAGAAGTTGATATTGTGGTAATTATTCATATTGAATGAAAAAGACTAAGAGATTGTCAAAAAACCACAGATTTATTGATACTTAGAAAGACCGCAATGTGACAATAAGACAATGGTGTAATAACCGAAACCGGTCTTTCTAAGTATCAATAAATCTGTGGTTTTTTGACAATCTCTTAGTCTTTTTCATTCTATATGATATTACGATATATGAGTGTTCCATGCCGCTCTTCTCTATGTATTCCATAGAGAAAGATAGCATATTATAATATCTTTTCTTCTTTAAAATGTATGTATTCAGGACTACTTATTTTCTATTTATAGAATAACATCACAGTACCCTTTTTTGAAAAGTTCTTAGTATAAAATAACAGATTAAAAACACAAATTAAAACTAGTTTTGATGTTTCACATCATCTTCAAGTTTTAATAATAAATTTCAAAAAAAGATTTTTTAATTGTAATTCATTTTTAAAACCTGAATATGATGTGAAATATCGAAACTATAGTGTGGTCCACGTTATAATGGCAGTAAATCAAGATAAAAGAATAGCGGTGCCGATTCTCTGCATTAATTAATTATATATTTCTACACTGTCAAAAACATAATTGGCATCGTTGTGGACCTAGAAAAGGATAGTACCACCGGCTTTGTCGAATGATAGACAAGGATAGCGAAATCAAAGTTGATCAAATACTGTCATTATAACGTGAACCTCACTATAGTTGTTTTAATCTATTATTTTTATAAAAAACTTTTCAAAAAAAGGGTTCGATTATGTTATTTTATAGATATCTTCTCTCTATGATTGTATCCAGCTATTTGAGTCAACCAGTCAGCACACCGTAATTTTTAAAAAATTGGGAACACAGAAGTCAGACATGCGCAGTTTGCTTATTCCACCTCCACCTGCCCCCACTCTGACAAACTAGGGATCAAGTTATCAGACCAAATCTGTAGTTCAATATTGTGTTATTGGAGAACTGTAGTTAGCTATTATTACTATAGTTTTGTTGTTGTAGTGGAATAAGTGATTATGATTTATTTTAGTATTATTGATATGATGATGGTTGATATGTAAATAGTATTATATCCAGTTGTAGTATCATGTTGTATCAAGTTGAAGATTGTCTTGCAATAAAAACTTGAATGTTAAAGTGAGTTGTTACTGAGAATATCAACCTGCAGTAAGCACTGCTGTATAAATTGGAGTACGGTAATCTACAATGAAATATTTCATATTGCATAAATAGGATGAAATAAGTTCTGGAATAATTTCACAATATTTTCTTACTGCAGAGGAGTATGATGTTATATGTTGATGAGCTCTCTGGATGAATGAATGAAATTGAAATTCATTAAGAGAATTCATCACTTATATAACTTTAATTGCAGTATAAATGATAGAGTATGAAATGATTTAATCATCAATGTAGTACGGTATGATAACAACGAATGATGATTTACAAGATACGGTACCTACAAAGAATAGGCTCAATATAGAATAAAGTTCAAAACTGCAACTTAATTGCATTTTTACAATGCCAAATAGAGGAATCATTCAAAGAAAAATGATAAAAAATTTACCTGATAAAAAATTATATGTATTCACTATATCAAATACGGTAGATAATGGAAAATGAAACATTATAATATAATGTTTTCATTTAGTAATACCAAGCTCAGAACTGTACAGTCTTCATTTGGAAATCTCACATTTCAATAAGTCATTAAGATAATAAATTGAAATTATCTTCAACTGTACCACAAAAATTGCTATATATCAGTAACTAACAGAAATTCTGAAGTTAGGTACAATGTTAGAAGTTTACCTTTAATTATCAGTGATCGTTTCTCTATAAATAATAAAATGAGCCTAAATATGAAATGAACAAGAACTTCAATTTATCATCTATCAAAAAGACTACTACAAAATTCATTCAAAGATAACATAAAGTTTTTCATTTCCAAGAAACATAAAAAATAATGTGAATTTTATACATGTAGGTCCAACTTTCAAGTTAGTAATAATATTCCACCTTGAAGGAGATTCATAAATGAGTATTAGCTCACTATCATGTGTGCTTCCATTTAGTATTTTTTGAATTTTTGTAATTTATTAAAATAATAGCTAAAGGAAATATTCGAATTCAATAACCACTTATTTACATCAAGTTCCTGAAACGAATATAGGCCTAGCCTACTACCTATACGAGTATAGTTACTGTACTGCCTATAGTTCCTATAATCATAGTTATGAATAATATATCTAGTATAGTTCATAGTAAATGAATACAGTTTATTTAGTTCAACATATATTACATAGCACCAATGTACTGGAAAATAACCTATTCACAATCAGGCGAAAAAGATAGGCTATATTCCATGATTATAACAACAGTAAAAGTACATACCTACTCTATTTTTATAATGTGTAGACTCGAACGATTCCTTCCACAATGATGAATAACCAATGAGAGTGACAGTACTATATTGTATAGACCACATGAAATCGATTTTCTTCAGAGAAAGTCCCCGTTTCTGGTATTAGATAACCGTATAGCGTGATGAAACAACGTTTAATATGCTACATAACTTCAATACAGGAAAATATGTAAGGCGTTCCAATCGATCATAGCTGATTGACAATAAATGGAGATTGACAGTAACCGAGAGATTGACGATATTGGACAGACATGAGAAGATTGATCCAATTTAGTGGATTCAGGACTGGTCTTATTTCAATGGATAAAGTCTGCTCTGGATATGGTTGCAGTATAAAAAGAAATAAGTATTTGAACTGCCATTCATACAATATTACCTTTTACTAAAGTGAGATTCAAGTTATAGAGTCAGTCTAAATTAATGATAGGAGGGCATTGTTGCCACTTTTCTTCTTCCACAACCTTCTACAGTACTTTATAGTTGGGATTCAAGTTATATCTGATCTAACCAGATCAGACAAGATCTCATCCCGGTTTAATTATTTTGACCTGATATGTTGCGATTCTTGTTAATAATTAATTCTATCACAGATTAATTGTATTCGTCAAGAAAATATTTTCCCATATTTTAATTATGAATTTTCAGGCTTTTGAAGGTTATAACAAGAAAAATATGCGTTTTAGAGGAAAATTTTACAAAACAAAAATTGTAGAGGAAGATTTTCATTGAAAAAACGGTTGAATATCTTGAACGGTTATTGAAATACAAGCGATGTAGCAAAACCCTGACAATTTTGGCGGCTATCTTGTTTCCGAGATGTTTGCCTGCGATATTGACTTATCAAAAAAAGTTATAGCCTAATGGAATGAAATTTGAAAAAAATAGAAAAAACGTTTTTTTAGGCTTTTGTAGATTATAACAAGAAAAATATGCGTTTTAGAGAAAAATTTTATGGAACAAAAATTGTAGAGGAAGATTTTTATTGAAAAAACGGTTGAATATCTTGAACGGTTATTGAAATACAAGCGATATAGCAAAACCCTGAAAATTTTGGCGGCCATCTTGTTTCCGAGATGTTTGCCTGTGATACATGACTTATCATCACGTTTCTTTTACTATTATATTAGACCTAACAAAGAAATTAAGACATCTTCCAGCTGTTACCCAAAAATGACCACGGAATGACATTTGCGCCCGGACTACAAGGATAGAAGACCAATTGAAGAGGTCGTTTCCAAAAACCACTATGTCTAAAATCACAATTTTTCAGTAGAACGATTTTTTGTTCCAATTCATATTATTCTAGGAAGTAGCTTTTTTCTATTACCAACTATGTTCCTTATGATAATAAACATAAAAATATATGAATGATTTAAATTTTAAATGATATATTAATAAATTTGCAACGGTTTTTTTCCAAACACCAACTAAGTCCATGGACGTAGTGGAGTTAGGAAAAAATGTTTGGACTTAGATGAGTTTGGAAAACATAAGACACTCTTTCATGGATTCTTAATGCATTGCAAATGAACAAGACTTTTAAGAATAATTTTTATTGAGGGTTTTAAGACATACAAATTCCTCATAACCCACTCCAAATGACAGAAAAATAATATATCTTGAGAGTTAATCTATGAAAAAGGACTAAAATAGATTTTTTCACATGAATCATCATTATCAAAAATCAGGATAGTGTAGAGCTACAATAAATAAGTACAATGAAAGACAATTAGTTTTATTTCAAAAACATAAAAAATAATAGTGAACAAAAAATAGTTTTGAAAAGTGAATTGATTATCAAGCGAACTGATAAAGTCTAAATATATAAAAAAATTACAGGAAGGGCTCTTCTTCATAATATTTATACCGTTTGTGTAAAATCTTTAATGTTGCAGAATGATGCAGAATGAATCAGAATATTTCTGCTATCTTTGAAAATTAAAGACAATGAGTTTTATTTTTAAAAAAATGAAAAAATAATTCTGAAAGAAAAATAATATTTTGAAGAGTGAGTGAATCGAAGAGGAAAACGATAAAGTCCAAATATAAAAATTTATTCAAATGAAATTTACAGGAAGGGCTCTTCTTCATCGTGCTATGCTGTATAGTGAGGTCCACGTTATAATGACAGTAGATAAATATAGGAGAATAACGATGCCGATTCTCTGCATTAATTAATTATATTTTTTCTATACTGTCAAAAACATAATTGGCATCGTTGTGAACCTGGAAAAGGATAGTATCTCCGGCTTTGTCGAATGATAGACAAGGATAGCAAAACCAAAGTTGATCAAATACTGTCATTATAACGTGGACCTCACTATAGGCGTTGTGTGCTATTTGGTCTGGTGCGCATGCGTGATGGTGGCGCGCATGCGTAGAACCATTGCTCTTCACACAGTGGCATTTGGAAAACATTGTTCATGGACTAAGCTTGGGTTTGGAAAAAATACTTTTTATACTCTTATAACAATGTAAATAGTGGGATTAGGAAAATAACAGTAGGATAGATAGATAGCTCTCAAAAAATGAGATCAGAATCATATGATAACTCAATTTTGATAATTTTGGACTTAGTGGGTTTTGGAAACGAGCTCTTCAATTATATTTAAATTAAGGTAATGATCGACTTAATAATGCAATATGTCAATTAATATCACTAGTGGTCTCTACTTCATAATTAATCTCTGTAGAAAACAATCAACTTGATTTTACTAGAAATCAATTATTTTTGTAGTTTTAAAGTTTTTCAACTTTTCAATATTTTTTCGACAATCTAATGTCGTTTCATTGAACATTCATGTTTGGTAGATTATTTTCATTTTTATTAGGAATATTGTTTTTGAAAACTCAATCACAGGCATATCATGATGAGTTGAAAATCAAACTAAATAATTAAGTAAAAATAAATAAAACTGAAATTAAATTACCAATGTTTAATGTCATTGAATATTTGAATAATATTGGATGAAATGAACTTTTGATACTGCCAACATAAAATAATACTGATTAAAAGAAGAAAACCGTGATTAATTTTACGAGAGCCAATCAGAGAAGGCCTTTTTGAATAAAAGATGGCTTCTCTGATTGGTTTTCGTGGAATTAATCACGATTAAAATTTAACCGGCTTTTGTACAACCGAGCCTCAGAGAATTAAATGTTTTTTTTTTTAGGAAGACTAGATAGATTCTCTTGACATTTAATATTGGTTAAAATTTAACAGGCTTTTGTGCAACTGGGCCTGAATTCATTTTCATCAAACAAGTCATGCTTCAAATAGACTATATATTTGTTCAATATTCAAACCTAATTTTTCGAAAAATTCAATATGAAAGCTTTAATAACTGTTTAAAGAGATTGAATAACTATTTTCAATGCCATATTTTTTAACAAGTAATATTTCCTAAATGAAACTATCCTAGTATAAACAAAATCAATTTTTTTATATTTTATTTCTAAAGTGTAAGGCCTATTCAAAAAGAATTTGGTACTTCTACAAGCTGGTTCAACTCACAACAGCTGTTCGATCAAAAGCAATTGATGAAAGATTTTTATAAACATTAATTAGAATCCTATTGTTTCAAGACCAACATCTAGGTACCTACTAAAATTAAGTTTTTATTCAATCGGTAGTAACCTAAGCAGTCAACGAATTAAAAATGAAGATTTATTTATTGTAAGTTCTTCTTATTACATAGAATATACATAGAGATAGTACAGCTTGTGTAATTATGTCGTCAAAACAGATTGACAACATGGATTGCAAGATCTATGTGGGAAACTTGAATTATTCAACAACCCGGGATGATTTGGAGGACGTTTTCCTCTATTACGGACCAATCAGGAACGTGTGGGTGGCTCGAAACCCACCTGGATTTGCATTTGTGGAGTTTGAAGATAAAAGGGACGCTCAAGATGCGGCCCACAAGTCGGATGGAAAGGTTATACGTGGGCATAGGGTGCGAGTAGAAAGGGCCCGTGTTATGCCCAGGTCCCGGATCAGTGGATATCCTAGTTTGATATCATCCGACCGCTGTTTTAATTGTGATAAACGCGGTCACTACGCAAGGAACTGTCCCAGAGGTCCTCAGCTGAGACGAGCTTCCTATGAAGAGCGGGGACGCCGAAGGTCGTCCAGAGACAGGAGGTCACGGTCAAGGTCGTCCAGGGAGAGGAGGTCAAGGTCGCCCAGGGAAAGAAGGTCAAGGTCGCCCAGGGAGAGGAGGTCAAGGTCATCCAGGGACAGGAGGTCAAGGTCCCGATCTGAGAGGAGCAGGAGTGAATCTAGGTCACGCTCTCGGTCTACAAGTAAATAGGATGTAATTTGTTAATTATTTGATACCCACGTCACTTGTACTAAATAACAATATATGTTACAATTCAGAAAAATTTGTATTTTTTATTTCAATAAACTACGGTAACTCAACTCTATATAGTTGGGTACCTAATCAGCTCAAATTTTATTTATTATCTATTTTGTAGTCCTAATAATCTAGAGTCTACTCCTTTAGTTATTATGTTTGTATTTCTTGGTAGTAAGTTTAAGAAGAATGAAAAAGAAATTTGTAAAATAATGTTCCTATACATAAAGTCTAGGAAAACATCACTTTTCTTATTGTATTAAAGTACGGTAGATTGAATTTATAAAGGTTCAATGATGGAAAAATAAATTGAGTAAAATAAGACTTAGATAATAAAACTTATAATCCGAAAATAAAATAAAACTTTTTTGAGGAACAAAAAATTAAATGACTAAAAAGACTGTGGGCAAATAAAAAACTTGAGGTTGATATTGAATGAAATTAGGCTTTCTTTTTTCTTGATTGAGTATTGATGAAACATTATTGATGTTGCTTTCCATGACGAAACACTATATAATAACTTTGTTGTGGTCAAGACACTGTGTTACTAGTAAATATTAAAAAAAAAACACTTAATTTTTTGGAGTATTCTCATTACTCCAAGAAAAGTAAGTGTAAGAAAAGTATTCTCATTACTCCAAGAAAAGTAAGTGTAAGAAAAGTATTCTCATTACTCCTAGAAAATTAAGTGTTTTTCAAATATTTACTAGTAACACAGTGTCTTAACCACAACAAAGTTGAACAATAATAATTAATAAAAAAAGTGATTATGAAAGCAAGTAGGCAAAAGAACTTGATTGGATGAAAAACAAAATAATGAGAATGATGAACCGCAATATGTAAAAGATAATTCTTTTAGATTCATAGAGAGATCTTTAAAAAATGTGTAAATAAAAATGTTATCCTATCATTAATTTAAGCCTAGCAATAAATGTTATTATATCTGTAGACTTCATCTCAAAACTAGTTGTATTGGTTTATTATTATAGTAGTTAGTTATTATTACCACAGTCACAGTCTCAAAAGTTGATCTCTGGACCGATTAACCTCTTCCAGAGCATCAAGAAGCTGTTATGAATAGCAATTATCAGCTGAGTTGTTCCATAGAGAATATATGATATTACTTTTGTTTAGTTAAGAAGTTGATATTGTGGTAATTATTCATATTGAATGAAAAAGACTAAGAGATTGTCAAAAAACCACAGATTTATTGATACTTAGAAAGACCGCAATGTGACAATAGACAATGGTGTAATAACCGAAACCGGTCTTTCTAAGTATCAATAAATCTGTGGTTTTTTGACAATCTCTTAGTCTTTTTCATTCTATATGATATTACGATATATGAGTGTTCCATGCCGCTCTTCTCTATGTATTCCATAGAGAAAGATAGCATATTATAATATCTTTTCTTCTTTAAAATGTATGTATTCAGGACTACTTATTTTCTATTTATAGAATAACATCACAGTACCCTTTTTTGAAAAGTTCTTAAATAAAATAACAGATTAAAAACACAAATTAAAACTAATTTTGATGTTTCACATCATCTTCAAGTTTTAATAATAAATTTCAAAAAAAGATTTTTTAATTGTAATTCATTTTTAAAACCTGAATATGATGTGAAATATCGAAACTATAGTGTGGTCCATGTTATAATGGCAGTAAATCAAGATAAAAGAATAGCGGTGCCGATTCTCTGCATTAATTAATTATATTTCTACACTGTCAAAAACATAATTGGCATCTTTGTGGACCTAGAAAAGGATAGTACCACCGGCTTTGTCGAATGATAGACAAGGATAGCGAAATCAAAGTTGATCAAATACTGTCATTATAACGTGGACCTCACTATAGTTGTTTTAATCTATTATTTTTTATTAAAAACTTTTCAAAAAAAGGGTTCGATTATGTTATTTTAAAGATATCTTCTCTCTATGATTGTATCCAGCTATTTGAGTCAATCAGCCAGTACACCGTAATTTCAAAATAATTGGGAACACAGAAGTCAGACATGCGCAGTTTGCTTATTCCACCTCCACCTGCCCCCACTCTGACAAACTAGGGATCAAGTTATCAGACCAAATCTGTAGTTCAATATTGTATTATTGGAGTAGGACTGTAGTCAACTATTATTACTATATAGTTTTGTTGTTGTAGTGGAAACTTGTTGTAGAGGAATAAGTGACTATGATTAGTTTTAGTATTATTAATAATGATGATGGTTGTTATGTAAATAGTATTATATCCAGTTGTAGTATCATGTTGTATCAAGTTGAAGATTGTCTTGCAATAAAAACTTGAATGTTAAAGTGAGTTTGTTACTGAGAATATCAACCTGCAGTACGCAGTACTGTATGAATTGAAATCATCCTTAATGAACTATTCAATACTGCATAAATACAATAGAATAAGTGCTGGAATAATTTCACAATATTGTCTTACTGCAGAGGATTATGATGTTACATTTTATCATTAATGAGCTCTCTGGATGAATGAATGGAATTGAATTTCATTCAGAGAATACGATGCTTATATCACGGTAATCGTAGTGAGAATGATATAGGTAGTATAAAATGATTTAATCATTACCGGTAATGTAGTTCTGTATATGATAAAATCGAATGATTTTTAACTACCTACAGTATTTTATTTATTTATCTATTCACAATGGAGAATACGGGTTCTCCCAAAATATGTCTCCTTTAAAATACAAATTGTAATTGTACAAATACAAATGAAAAAATAATACGAACTTATGCAGAAAGAAATAATACAAATAAAAAAATACTACCTACCTAATTCAAAGAAGAAAAATACAAAGATTTCAAATACTTATGAAAAAAGTGAAAAAAATATGGAGAGTTCAAAAATTCCAAAAATTATAAAAATTAGAGAATATAATAACAATTGATGAATAAAGTTTTGAAGAATATATACTATCATGATGACTTATGAGATACAAAAATAAGCACAATCTGGAAAAAAGTTCAAAACAGCAACTTGATTGCCTTTTTACAATGCCAAATAAAGGAATCATTCAAAGAAAAATGTTTTGCCTGATAAAAAATAATATATAAAGTATTCACTATATCAAATACGGTAGATAATGGAGAATAAAACATCATAATATTATTATGTTTTCATTTAGTAATACCAAGCTCAGTTCTACACATTCTTCATTTGAAAATACCAAATTTCAATACGTTATTGAGATGATAATTTGAAATTATTTTCAAGTGTAGGTACCACAAAAATTTAAATATCTCAATAATTAACAATTCTGAATATACTATGTTTTAAGTCTACGTTTAATTATCAGGGATCGTTTCTCGTCTGTATAAATAATAAAATGAGCATAGATATAAAATAATGAACAAAAACTTAAATTTTATCTATGTATGAGAAAAACTACTACAAAATTCATTCAAATATGACATATAAAGTTCATCATTTTTGAGAAACTTAAAAAATACTGTATTTTTTCATATAGGCCCAACTTTCAAGCTATTTCACCTTGAAGGAGATTCATAAAATATTTTTTGTAGCTTACTATTAAATGCTTGCTATTTTTTTATTTTTCCATTAATTGATATAATAGCTGAAGGGAATATCCTGGTTCAATAATCACTTCTACTTCAAGTTCCTGATACGAATATAGTTCCTATACGAGTATAATCCTAGTTATGCAAATGTATAATATACGGTATCTATTATAGTTACTAGTAAATGAATATAATACAGTGTATAAGTTCAACATATGGCATAATTATGACCAATGTACTGGAAAATAATCTTTTCACAATCAGGCAAAAAAGATAGACTATATTCCATGATTAGGCTGTAACAACAGTAAAAGTACCTACTCTATTTCTAATGTGTAGACTCGAACGATTTCTTCCACAATGATGAATAACCAATGAGAGTGACAGTACTATATTGTATAGACCACATGAAATCGATTTTCTTCAGAGAAAGTCCCCGTTTCTGGTATTAGATAACCGTATAGCGTGATGAAACAACGTTTAATATGCTACATAACTTCAATACAGGAAAATATGTTAGGCGTTCCAATCGATCATAGCTGATTGACAATAAATGGAGATTGACAGTAACCGAGAGATTGACGATATTGGACAGACATGAGAAGATTGATCCAATTTAGTGGATTCAGGACTGGTCTTATTTCAATGGATAAAATCTGCTCTGGATATGGTTGCAGTATAAAAAGAAATAAGTATTTTGCACTACCATTCATACAATATTACCTTGTACTAAAGTGAGATTCAAGTTATAGAGTCAGTCTAAATTAATGATAGGAGGGCATTGTTGACACTTTTCTTCTTCCACAACCTTCTACAGTACTTTATAGTTGTGATTCAAGTTATATCTGATCTAACCAGATCAGACAAGATCTCATCCCGGTTTAATTATTTGACCTGATATGTTGCGATTCTTGTTAATAATTAATTCTATCACAGATTAATTGTATTCGTCAAGAAAATATTTTCCCATAATTTAATTATGAATTTTCATGATTTCAGTATTCTGGTAGTTCATTGTGATTCTACATAATTAACATGCAAAAAAAACTTGGAAACTGTAGGGTACGGAGTTAGAAAAGTGTAGAGCAATCAGCTATGTCAAATATCAGACAATAATCCGGGCGCAAATGTCTCGAATAAGGCACTCCGTGGTCATTTTTGGGTAACAGCCGTGGAAGATGTCTCAATTTCTTCGTTAGGTCTAACATAATAAAGATCGTGATGATGATAAGTCGAAATCACCTCGAAAGCAAGAAATCATGCTGGATTCTCTTTGGAGGGCGCTAGAGAACTCATTTTTTGACGTACAGCGCATGAATATATATCGTTCCAAAGTTGAAAAAACGCTCTAAATTTAATAGATTCAAAATTTCTCTGTATCTCTTACAGAACAAAAGTTATAATGGAATGAAATTTGAAAAAAATGGAAAAAACGTTTTTTTAGGCTTTTGAAGGCTATAACAAGAAAAATTTGCGTTTTAGAGGAAAATTTTACGAAACAAAATTTGTAGCGGAAGATTTTTAGAATATTCTCATTGAAAAAACGGTTGAATATCTTGGACGGTTATTGGAATACAAGCAATATAGCAAAACCCTGAAAATTTTGGCGGCCATCTTGTTTCCGAGATGTTTGCCTGTGATATTGACTTATCATCATCACGATCCTTTTATTATTATGCTAGACCTAACAAAGAAATTAAAACAACTTCCAGCTGTTACCCAAAAATTACCACGGAATGACATTTGCGCCCGGACTACAAGGATAGAAGACCAATACGGTATTTAAGTTAAGGTAATGATCGACTTAATAATGCGATACGTCAATATCACTATAGTAGTGGTCTCTGCTTCATAATTAATCTCTGTAGTAAAAAATCAACTTTTTTAAAAATCAAAGTTTTTCAACTTTTCAATATGTTTTCGACAATCTAATGTCGTTTCATTGAACATTCATATTTGGTAGTTTATTTTTACTAGGTAGTAGTTCTGTGAACAGTAGACCTCACGCAGTATTCTCATCCACAAGTATTTGATTGAAACTATAGACCTCATGGAGATACAGATAAACACTGGCTTCTCCACACATCTGTGTAATCACTTGTCAGCTGATTTATGATGAATAATTATTCTATAGTCTGATTTTAACTCTAATATTGGCGTATGAAAGAGGCTCCTTTTTCCTTTTATATTATCCTTGAAATGCAAAATTTTCAAAAACCTTTTATATACGTCGACGAGCAATTAAAAAAGGATCATACCTGTCAAATTTCATGAAAATCTATTACCCCGTTTCGCTGTAAATGCGCAACATATAAACATTTAAACATTCAAACATCTAAACATTAAGAGAAATGCCAAACCGTCGACTTCAATCTTAAACCTCACTTCGCTTGGTCAATTATGGTATTATTTGGAATATTGTTTTTGAAAACTATATATAATCGATTACATCATTATGGGTTGTAAATTCAACTAAATTTTCAAGTAAAAATAAATAAAACTGAAATGAAATTACCAATGTTTAATATCATTGAATATTTGAATAATATTGGATGAAATGAACTTTTGATACTGCCAACATAAAAAATTTCACGAGAACCAATCAGAGAAGGCCTTTTTGAAAAGATGGCTTCTCTGATTGGTTTTCGTGGAATTAATCACGATTAAAATTTAACCGGCTTTTGTACAACCGAGCCTCAGTTAGTATTAAATGTTTTTTTTTTAAGAAGACTAGATAGATTCTCTTGACATTTAATATTGGTTAAAATTCAACAGGCTTTTGTGCAACTGGGCCTGAATTCATTTTCATCAAACAAGTCATGCTTCAAATAGGCTAGGCTATATATTTGTTCAATATTCAAACCTAATTTTTCGAAAAATTCAATATGAAAGATTTAATAACTGTTTAAAGAGATTGAATAACTATTTTCAATGCCATATTTTTTAACAAGTAATATTTCCTAAATGAAACTATCCTAGTATAAACAAAATCAATTTTTTTATATTTTATTTCTAAAGTGTAAGGCCTATTCAAAAAGAATTTGGTACTTCTACAAGCTGGTTCAACTCACAACAGCTGTTCGATCAAAAGCAATTGATGAAAGATTTTTATAAACATTAATTAGAATCCTATTGTTTCAAGACCAACATCTAGGTACTAAAATCAAGTTTTTATTCAATCGGTAGTAGCCTAAGCAGTCAACGAATTAAAAATGAAGATTTATTTATTGTAAGTTCTTCTTATTACATAGAATATACATAGAGATAGTACAGCTTGTGTAATTATGTCGTCAAAACAGATTGACAACATGGATTGCAAGATCTATGTGGGAAACTTGAATTATTCAACAACCCGGGATGATTTGGAGGACGTTTTCCTCTATTACGGACCAATCAGGAACGTGTGGGTGGCTCGGAACCCACCTGGATTTGCATTTGTGGAGTTTGAAGATAAAAGGGACGCTCAAGATGCGGCCCACAAGTCGGATGGAAAGGTTATACGTGGGCATAGGGTGCGAGTAGAAAGGGCCCGTGTTATGCCCAGGTCCCGGATCAGTGGATATCCTAGTTTGATATCATCCGACCGCTGTTTTAATTGTGATAAACGCGGTCACTACGCAAGGAACTGTCCCAGAGGTCCTCAGCTGAGACGAGCTTCCTATGAAGAGCGGGGACGCCGAAGGTCGTCCAGAGACAGGAGGTCACGGTCAAGGTCGTCCAGGGAGAGGAGGTCAAGGTCGCCCAGGGAAAGAAGGTCAAGGTCGCCCAGGGAGAGGAGGTCAAGGTCATCCAGGGACAGGAGGTCAAGGTCCCGATCTGAGAGGAGCAGGAGTGAATCTAGGTCACGCTCTCGGTCTACAAGTAAATAGGATGTAATTTGTTAATTATTTGATACCCACGTCACTTGTACTAAATAACAATATATGTTACAATTCAGAAAAAATTGTATTTTTTATTTCAATAAACTACGGTAGCTTAACTCTATATAGTTGGGTACCTAATCAGCTCAAATGTTATTTATTATCTATTTTGTAGTCCTAATAATCTATAGTCTACTCCTTTAGTTATGATGTTTGTATTTCTTGGTAGTAAGTTTAAGAAGAATGAAAAAGAAATTTGTAAAATAATGTTCCTATACATAAAGTCTAGGAAAACATCACTTTTCTTATTGTATTAAAGTACGGTAGATTGAATTTGGAAAGGTTTAATGATGGAAAAATAAATTGAGTAAAATAAGACTTAGATAATAAAACTTATAATCCGAAAATAAAATAAAACTTTCTTGAGGAACAAAAAATTAAATGACTAAAAAGACTGTGGGCAAATAAAAAACTTGAGGTTGATATTGAATGAAATTAGGCTTTCTTTTTTTCTTGATTGAATATTGATGAAACATTATTGATGTTGCTTTCCATGACGAAACACTATATAATAACTTTGTTGTGGTCAAGACACTGTGTTACTAGTAAATATTTAAAAAAAAACACTTAATTTTTTGGAGTATTCTCATTACTCCAAGAAAAGTATTCTCATTACTCCTAGAAAAGTAAGTGTTTTTTCAAATATTTACTAGTAACACAGTGTCTTAACCACAACAAAGTTGAACAATAATAATTAATAAAAAAAGTGATTATGAAAGCAAGTAGGCAAAAGAACTTGATTGGATGAAAAACAAAATAATGAGAATGATGAACCGCAATATGTAAAAGATAATTCTTTTAGATTCATAGAGAGATCTTTAAAAAATGTGTAAATAAGACTGATTCATTCAATAAGTAGTGGAATTTCCAACTGATTTTACTGTGATAAAATACAGTGGAGGATTGTAGACCTAAACAGAAGGCACATACACTAATTTATTATTTGATTCATATGAAAATAAAAAGAATATTGACATCAAAATATTTATTTAGATTTCTTTGCTCTTCTTGTCTTTTTAACGGAAACTGTCTTCTTTTGTGATTTCAGTACGGTAATTAGATAAAATATGATCTAAAATCAATAATTGGAAGAGCAAAAAGCTTTTTTTACTCAGAAATATAGAAAGAAATATAATTCATTCAAGTAAGCTTGATAATTATTTGTGGTCAAAACTTCAAAATAATTCAAATCTCGCGCTATTATTAATCAGCTGAGGAATTGCCACCGTCTTTGCTAGGTGTGTTATTTAAAATCTAAATGGCATTGCTCAGATGTTAGCTTTTAGGTTATGTCATATTTTATTCAAACTGTCAGCTGCAACTGCTGCAAGCACTAGCTTCACAACTCACAACTAGCTTGGACAAATTTTCTAATAAACTTGAAGAGTGTTGATTAAATCACGGGTTCGAAGGACTCAGTATCGTGCGCATGACAGTGAATTATCAGAGAAGAGTGTTTCCATTCAGAGATAAAAATTTATTATAATTCAAGGTTGAATTAATGTAACATAGTTGCCGCTGACAGTATCTGACTGTTATACTAGTGTTGGTAACATAAATTTCGAGATGGCTACAACACCCTTACGTTCTGTCAACTGTAAGGTGAGTAAATATATTACAACATTCATAATATATTAGGCTATGTTAAAACTACAAATACGTTTACTATATGCCTATTTACTTACAATATCTCAGGAAATTAAATTTTCCAATGTTGTAAGTTGCAATGCAAATCAAATTGGTTTTGCGCTTTGAAACAACTTTAAAACCCTTTGATTAATATCTTTTAAAAACATGAAAAAATTGTAAATGATTAGGCTATGCAATATTTATCTCTGTTATTGATTAATTTTTTTACGTGAGTTTTTCTAAAAGATTTTTCTCATCCTTCTTGTCTTCGATGTTTCTCTTATACCCGGTTGCACAAAAGCAGGTTAAATTTTAACCGTGATTAACTCTACGAGAACCAATCAGAGAAGGCGTTTTTGAAGAGACAGCTTCTCTGATTGGTTTTCGTGGAATTAATCACGGTTAAAATTTAACGGCTTTTAATTTATAACACTTTTATAAATGTGAATATGTAATATTTTATGAATAAAACAATTTGAATTTGAATTTTGTGCAACCGGCACTTAGTCTATCAAATAACAATTTTAGGCTCCATCAAATTTAAAATTATTAGATTAGGCTACAGATTTCAATTTAATTTCAAGTTTAGCCCACCTTAGATGAGCCACAAAAAATTAATTTCAGCTTTAGGTAAATTATTTAAACTGTTGTATGTAGCATATAATTTCAATCCAATAAGGGGAAAAGTGGGAGGTTTGAGACAGTGCTGATAGAAAATGAGTTATTTTTAATTTTAGTTAATGTCTCAAGCCTCCTTCCATTCCTCTCAGGTTTGGAGCCTTGAGACAAAAAACATCAGGATGGTAAATATTGAATGAAAAATAATATAACTGTTCCTGTAACAGGGAGGAAATGCACAAAAAATAAAGGCTCACTGGAGTTTAGGTTCACAGTTGAATTTTTCAATTAGGAATAGACCAAGTTGAGGCATAAAACATGAAACATGTCTCAAGCCTCCCATTTCTCCCCTTCTACTGTAGGTCTCTGTATCTTGCCTTTAAAATAGATATTAAGTTACACTGGTCAGTAATTTATGTGGTGTCGAATGAAATGACAAATTTATAACAAATGACAAAATTTGAATAATGATGGTTGTTTTATTGAATTTTAGGTTCTGCAGCAATGCGTGAGGTGGAACCATTCCTGTCCACCTACAACAAAACTCTACCTGAACGGAAAAATGGTTGAATCAAAGACTACTGAATGGATAGATTTACATAATCCGGCTACAAATGAGGTAAATTACTCTACCTGAGGCCTATTTCATGAAAATGAGGATGTCCTATCATTTTATTGATACTGTGTGGTGTATTTTTACTATAGGCCTATTTGGTGGTTATCCAATTCATTTAGTTTTATATACCCTCAATATCAAAACCAAATTTATGGTCACCCGTTCAACGGGTATAGCTGGCGAATGTCGATTAACAGTGGGCTTCACTTTAGTGATCCCTTTTATGGACTTATTTAAATAAATAATAAATACTAAATACTAGAAAAGGCAGAAACAGAACGACGTCCGAAGTCTAGGGAAGAGAACTTGTCTACACGATGACGGCGCAACCACGGAGCCAATCGCTTTCCAAAATGTAACTTATATTAGTGGAATACTGCACTATTATTTCCATCTTAATACAAATTAATTATTCTGATAAGAGTATTACTGAGGTATTGTTTATCTTTGAAGCCTAGTCGTGACTTTAGTTTCTAATTAATATTGATGAGGGTCAGGAAAAGTTCATCACAGCGTCATAACGCATCCATTGTCAAAAAATACTTCATAATCAAAATCTCTTTCCCTTCGTCATTATAATCGTATGATCGTCACTCGTTCTCTCATGCTCTCTCTCTCGTCTCTCCCTCAACAATTTCTACCGCCTTATCTCTCTACTTTAATCATATTGATAATATTATATTAAAACACTTTTTGGATTCAAAAACCTTTATCAGCATTTCATAAATTCTTGCTGTGTTATTTTGATTTTGATTATCATTATTCAATAAAAAAAACACAAAACTTGAAATGAATTCCACTAAAAAACTTTTTTAGTTACTGTTCATGTTTCCTCATCATTCTACTTTATCTTGAAATGAAGTTGTAGGGAGAGATTCATTTCAACTCTGATCTTTATGTTAACAACATTCAAGAGAAAAGAAGATTACGTTAATTAAAACGTCATAGAGATTGTTTTACAAGCGAAGTAAATATTTACCACTCGAATTAAAAAGTACGTTGAGCATTCTAAAAGCAATTATTTATTAGTTTTGTGTTCGTAGAGAATCTTGAGATAAAACGCTTGAATCAACTATTCTATTTTTCAACAAAATGATAAAACTTACGTCATTTACAAAAATATGGAGTTTGCTGGAAGAAATACATTAATACAACAGCTTCAAAATAATACGACTGAATAGAAAATATCAATGTACAGCTATTTTGAATCATTTAGGAATGTTTCATTTCGTCAAGGAAAACGTTTCCAATGAAAGAAATGAGAAAATAAAGATTACCATATAAGCTGCGACTACGCCTCGTTTCGGAAAGTCAATTTTCTGACTCCAGCTGTTAAAAGTCTAGAACTTAGCTCAATCCCGAGCTCGGAAATCGGCCCTTAATATTACAAACCACAAATACCAAAACCATATTCATGTTCGTGTAGCTGGCGAATGTCGCTTAACTTGTCCACACGATGACGGCGCAACCACGGAGCCAATCGCTTTCCAAAATGTAACTTATATTAGTGGAATACTGCACTATTATTTCCATCTTAATACAAATTAATTATTTTGATAAGAGTATTACTGAGGTATTGTTTATCTTTGAAGCCTAGTCGTGACTTTAGTCTCTAATTAATATTGATGAGGGTCAGGAAAAGTTCATCACAGCGTCATAACGCATCCATTGTCCAAAAATACTTCATAATCAAAATTTCTTTCCCTTCGTCATTATGATCGTATGATCGTCACTCATTCCCTCTTACTCACTCCTCTGTCTCTCTCTCTCTCTCTCGTCTTTCCCTCAGCAATTTCTACCGCCTTATCTCTCTACTTTAATCATATTGATAATATTATATTGATAGTCTCAGAAATATTAAAACACTTTTTGGATTCAAAAACCTTTATCAGCATTTCATAAATTCTTGCTGTGTTATTTTGATTTTGATCATCGTTATTCAATAAAAAAAAAACACAAAACTTGAAATGAATTCCACTAAAAAACTTTTTTAGTTAATGTCTCAAGCCTCCTTCCATTCCTCTCAGGTTTGGAGCCTTGAGACAAAAAACATCAGGATGGTAAATATTGAATGAAAAATAATATAACTGTTCCTGTAACAGGGAGGAAATGCACAAAAAATAAAGGCTCACTGGAGTTTAGGTTCACAGTTGAATTTTCAATTAGGAATAGACCAAGTTGAGGCATAAAACATGTCTCAAGCCTCCAATTTTTCCCCTTCTTCTACTTTGTAGGTCTCTGTATCTTGCCTTTAAAATAGATATTAAGTTACACTGGTCAGTAATTTATGTGGTGTCGAATGAAATGACAAATTTATAACAAATGACAAAATTTGAATAATGATGGTTGTTTTATTGAATTTTAGGTTCTGCAGCAATGCGTGAGGTGGAACCATTCCTGTCCACCTACAACAAAACTCTACCTGAACGGAAAAATGGTTGAATCAAAGACTACTGAATGGATAGATTTACATAATCCGGCTACAAATGAGGTAAATTACTCCACCTGAGGCCTATTTCATGAAAATGAGGATGTCCTATCATTTTATTGATACTGTGTGGTGTATTTTTACTATAGGCCTATTTGGTGGTTATCCAATTCATTTAGTTTTATATACCCTCAATATCAAAACCAAATTTATGGTCACCCGTTCAACGGGTATAGCTGGCGAATGTCGATTAACAGTGGGCTTCACTTTAGTGATCCCTTTTATGGACTTATTTAAATAAATAATAAATACTAAATACTAGAAAAGGCAGAAACAGAACGACGTCCGAAGTCTAGGGAAGAGAACTTGTCTACACGATGACGGCGCAACCACGGAGCCAATCGCTTTCCAAAATGTAACTTATATTAGTGGAATACTGCACTATTATTTCCATCTTAATACAAATTAATTATTCTGATAAGAGTATTACTGAGGTATTGTTTATCTTTGAAGCCTAGTCGTGACTTTAGTTTCTAATTAATATTGATGAGGGTCAGGAAAAGTTCATCACAGCGTCATAACGCATCCATTGTCAAAAAATACTTCATAATCAAAATCTCTTTCCCTTCGTCATTATAATCGTATGATCGTCACTCGTTCTCTCATGCTCTCTCTCTCTCTCGTCTCTCCCTCAACAATTTCTACCGCCTTATCTCTCTACTTTAATCATATTGATAATATTATATTAAAACACTTTTTGGATTCAAAAACCTTTATCAGCATTTCATAAATTCTTGCTGTGTTATTTTGATTTTGATTATCATTATTCAATAAAAAAAACACAAAACTTGAAATGAATTCCACTAAAAAACTTTTTTAGTTACTGTTCATGTTTCCTCATCATTCTACTTTATCTTGAAATGAAGTTGTAGGGAGAGATTCATTTCAACTCTGATCTTTATGTTAACAACATTCAAGAGAAAAGAAGATTACGTTAATTAAAACGTCATAGAGATTGTTTTACAAGCGAAGTAAATATTTACCATTCGAATTAAAAAGTACGTTGAGCATTCTAAAAGCAATTATTTATTAGTTTTGTGTTCGTAGAGAATCTTGAGATAAAACGCTTGAATCAACTATTCTATTTTTCAACAAAATGATAAAACTTACGTCATTTACAAAAATATGGAGTTTGCTGGAAGAAATACATTAATACAACAACTTCAAAATAATACGACTGAATAGAAAATATCAATGTACATCTAAATCGAATAACGTTACATTTGAAGAAATATAAATTTCATTGTGAAAATATGTCCGGTCTCACAAGGTGTCAAACTATCGATCCGGTAAACTGAAAAACTTCAATAAATAAACTAGCAGATGTGAAAGAAATTATTCAATTCATTTTGAAAATTATTATTCATGAGAATTTCTGATATGGATCAGGGATTTCATTAAAGAATTTTTATTAAAAGTAAGGAGTATGAATAGATTAAATTATGAATTCATGAAAATGACAGTTAAGGATGGATTTAACAATAAACTCCAAATAAAACTCATGGTTAGAATAAATAGGATTTGAAATAGTTATTTGTGCAACTAGTGCGCAAAGTGACAGTTTGCTGCACCGAAAGAAACGTTTACGCCCGAGCCGTAGGCGAGGGCGGAATGGTTTCTTGAGTGCAGCAGAGGAACTTTGTGCACGTATTTCACATTAAGTTTTTCCTACAGTTACCATTGAATATGAAAAGTGGGTAATTATGGGTAAAATTGCCTGAAATGCATCAAATGTTTATCTGTGTAATTTTATTATTGATAAAAACCTTAATCCTAAAATCCTAAAGTCCTCGTTGTCCTTGGTTATAATATATAATAGTAATAATTAGCGCGTTGTGCTTCGTTGCACCTCTGCTCACTATAGCAGCCACAGCAGTCACTGTTACCAACTTCATTTCGATTTTGCTGCACTGTTGCTCCATATAACCTACCAAGTATTTTGCGTTGCCATGTTGCAAATCTGGAGTGCAGAAAAATTTTTCCCGCACTAGAGCGGAAAAGTGATTCTTTGCGTTCTGTAATCAGTGCAGCAATGGCCACTTTTCAACGTAACTGTAGGAAAAATCAATTGACTATCATTTTTTATCATTCATGTATTGAGAGATACACACAGTTTGGTATGTGAAACACTTTTGACAGCTTCCATTAATTGTTTTACCATCTCACTGAAAATGTATCTCATGAGATTTTAGAGATTATTTTCCATTTATTTAGGTGGTCACAAGGGTCCCGAAATCCACCAAAACAGAGATGGAAGACGCTGTTATGTCTTGCAAAGAAACTTTCAAAACCTGGTCGAAAACTTCACCAATCAGTCGGCAACAGATCATTTTTTGTTAACTCAAGCCAATTACTGTCGACTACTATCTGTTATTACTGTTTTGTTGGGAGCCTAAGAGTGTAAGAACGGCACACTATGAGAAACTACCAGCGTCACATAGCTACACGAAAAATAAGTACTAGGACTATGAGCTTGAGTTAACTTTGAAAATTAGAAAATAAACGTCCCATACCATGGGATATCTTCTTGAGCTATCTATTCTCTATGGTATAACATTGTAAGTGACAATAAAGAAAAGGGAGTTTTTATGTAGTTCATAATCATTATTATTTGTTCAATATTCTTCAGTAAACAGGCTATCAAAGTACATTAATCAATAATAACTTTTTCATGCTGTTGATATTTATTATTTAACATTCCATGAGATATAATAGTTTTATCTTCTAACAAGACTACTTAATTTCTCTCACAGAAACAACTAGCTGAAAATATAACTCTGGAGCAGGGCAAAACTTTGATAGACGCAGAGGGCGACGTTCTTCGAGGATTGCGTAAGTTTTATATATTTATTTATTCAACAGAGACAAAAACACATATTCATAAAATTATTGGAAATGGAAAAACAAGCTTCTTATCATTTAGCTGCGTACAGATTTATGCGCTACTCCGAACGTTACGCGAGCAGTTCGCATGATGATCGCAGGTCGCGCAAGAACAGACCACGAACGGAGCGTGATTCGAATGTCAATAGCTGCGCCCGCATACGCATACCGGTAGACACCTTCTTAGCTACTGAATGCTTAGCTACTGAAGTCAAGAATAAGACAAGCTCGCGATCATCTTGCGAACATATTGTGAACCTTTTGTGTTCCATTTATGCGCGTAAATCTGTACGCACCTTTTGACGTAATTTATTGGGTTTCTTCTCACGATCATACCATTCAAACAACAATAAGTATTTTTTTTTTTATTATTTGCTTATGGAAAGGAAGTAACAGACAACTAGACAATTTTCTTTCCTATCTGAATGGATTACATCAGAGTATAAAATTCACTGTAGAGGTAGAACAGGATTGTGTATTGAATTTTCTAGATTTAAGAATAGATCATAGCACTGGTTTTCACAAGTTTTCTATTTTCAGAAAACCAACCCATACTGATGTTATCATTACTCTTCATTCTTGTCATCCTATTTCTTACAAACTTGCTGCTTTCAATAGTATGGTCTATAGAGCACTAACAATACCTATGAGCCATCATGATTTTGATATTGAGATCACTAAAATTAAACAGATAGCTGTCACAAATGGGTATGAAGAAAGTATGGTGGACAGATTATTGAGTAAAATTAATAGAAAAATTTCAATCAATAGGCTCAAACTGTGAGGAGAAGACTTGGATAACAATCCCATATTTAGGCCTTGTATCTGATAAAATAGGTAGGGAATTGAAGAGGAATGGATTTCATGTTGCTTTCAAGACCAAACCGATTCTAAATAGTCTATTCAGCTGGAGTAAAGACAAAATTGATATTTGGGATAAAAGTGGGGTGTACAAACTTAAATGTGATGATTGTAATGCTTGTTACGTGGGTCAGACTGGTAGAAGTTTCAAAAGTAGAATTAAAGAACACATCAGAGATTGGAATAAACAAAATGGGGAATCTAACTTTGCAGAACATTTGATAACAAATAATCACAAGTTCACAGTTAAGGAGAATGTTGAGTTTCTGCATGTTAATAACAAAGGCAGATCTTTGAATATTCTAGAGGCTTTAGAAATAACAAGAGTAATTAAGGAAAATTCACAGTATAGTTTAAATGACCAGAGTCATTTCAACCAGTACAACACTACGAATTTAGTTTTATCATAAAATTGTAAGCATACATTAGTCAATAGTTTTTCCTTTTACATATTTGTTTTATTATCTTTCACACTTGTTTTCTTGGTTCTTATTTTGTACTCAAAGTAAATTTTATTATCATGGCAATTCTGTTGCTTAAGCCGCCATTTTGTCACACCGTTGAGGGGGAGGAGACTGTCTAGCTAGGCCAATGGCAGGCGTTGATGCCCTCGACCAATAGCAGTACTCGCCTACTAGTATAAATTCTGCTGCTCTTGTATTTAGTTTTAGTTTATCAGAGATTGACAATGGTGTAATAACCGAAACCGGTCTTTCTAATTATCAATAAATCAGTGGTTTTTTGACAATTTCTTAGTCTTTTTTCATTTAATTAATAACAATAAGTATCGGTATATTGGGTACTTGTTGAACTTTTACAGTATTACCAGTACTTGAGCTAGATACGCACACAACAGTGTCAGTGAACGGTGAAAAATAATTCCCATGAGTTCTAATTGGACTATACTCACTCAGCCCGGACGAGTGATTATGAATAATACCATTAGAACTAATGGAAATTATATTTTCACTGTCACTGTAGTGTGCAAATCCAGCTTTTTCGTATCCATTTTTCGTACCTCTATTGATGAAGGCTCATTTCTCATGAGAAATTCCCAATACCTATTTCCATTGAGCATGACTTGAAGTCTTCATCTGGAAATTGAAAAAAAATCCAAGTACCGGTTTTTTAAAACTGTTTATTCACAACATATTAATGCCCTTTTCAAGTTGAAATTCAATTCAAGGACTTGGAAAATGGCATTAAACATGTTGTGAATGAAACGTTTATAAAAAAGGGTACGTTGATTTTTAATTTCCAGGTAAATAAGAGTAGCCCTCAGCAAAAAGTTGACTTGAAGCTCTTTTATGGTCTTCAGAATGCATGGCCTCTATGGCACACGTAATTTATACTATGCTTGTATACTCCTCATAAGAGACAATGCATAGACACAATCCTGTAGACGAACTGAAAAATGATCCCCATATTTCTGAAGCCTATGTTGATCAATATCCATTTTTTTCATTCATTCAATAAATTGTATAAATTATCATTTATGCTGATTAATATTACTTTATATTTTTTATTCACCCATTTCTGGAATAAATTGTGTAAATTATATTTTACATCTATTTTATTCGCGCTTGTTAGCTGAAACACTGAAAGTTTACCATCTTTCCAATTCGTGGGTGAGATTGAGCGCCCTCGCCCTCCCCCAAAATTTCTTCCAATTTTTTCTTCGATGTTAATTTCCCACGTCTAAAAATCAGTAAATTTTATAGAAGAATAAATTACTACAACAATTTCATCTCACTTCTCATACGTCAATTTTTTGACATGGCGTACTTTTCAGAGAATCTCCGTCCATGGTTTCCAGTATTTCTTTGCATTCTTGTATGAGTAAAGGAACTCATGAAAAAATGTTTAAGGATGTCACTATGATCTAGAAATTGAAAGTAAACAAACACCTTTGAACCTATGATGCGCATTTCCAAAGTCTCATGGAGAATTTGAACTCTTAATGGAGGGATCAGGCAGGCGGGTTTTTCATTGATGTATATCATCGCTTTTTTACCAAACTGTTTAAATACTTACTCTCATTATGTATTGCAATGGGAGGCGGGTGTCTTATTTATATCAGACTAGCCGTCAGGCTCGCTTCGCTCGCCATATCCGTCTAGCCAGGGGGCTCCGCCCCCTGGACCCCCGACTGGATCGTCCAAGAATGAGATCAGCAGGCGAGCTTCGCTCGCCTGCATTTTTCATTTGGGCATTTTTATCATATGTTAGGACAATCCAGTCGGTGGTCCAGACTAAACGGCTGGCTAAAAGGATATGGCGAGCGAAGCGAGCCTGACTGCTAGTAATATAATATTCCCAGGATTGAAGTAGCAGTGCCCAATCAATTTTTCTGCGATAAATGCATTTAATCTTCAACTTGGTGCCAACCTAACAAAGTCAACTCAACTTAATGCCAACCTGACAAAATTATTAATTTAGTTGCCAGTTAACAACTGTTTCGAAGAGGTACTCTATCTAGATTATAGTTCTATAGTAACATATGATATGGAAATTTCAATTATAATTAAGAGATCGGGAGAAGAAGAATATACATGCTAAAAGACGAACTTTAAACCCTTAAAAACAACCCTTAGAGTTAAAATATTGCCAAAAGATTTCTTAGTGCGCCTCTAAAGGGTCAACTGAACATACCTACCAAATTTGAACGTTTTTGGTCCGGTAGATTTTCAGTTATGCGAGTGAGTGAGTGAGTGAGTGAGTGAGTCAGTGAGTCAGTCAGTGAGTGAGTGCCATTTCGCTTTTATATATATAGATCATTTTCTGACTAAAGCTTAACTTATTACATTTTGCTGGATTTTTTTGGTACACAAATTTTAGTTTCCATACCAGAGTTCTCAATAGGGTCGGGGTGGAGGACGGGTGACGAATTCTGTTTTGGAGAATGTTTTGGAGAGGATTTTATTTCCATCGATATCACTTCATATTTTTAATCATTTTGATAACTACTTAAGTAATGAACTAATCCGCACACAAAAAAAAAACAAACAAAACCTACTCTAGAACATGGTACGCCATAGTGAAGTAGGTCATTTTCCACACAGAAAACACTTAACATGCAGAGGACACATTATAAGAAATTTCTGAAACTAACTATTGTATGTAATTGTAAATTATCTAATATTTTCAGTAATTGATCTAGCAGTTTTAGTTTTTTTTGGGAATTAAACATTTATCATTTATTTAATATATAGTTGAAAAAACATACATCGATGAGGCCTATCTGACACCACTCTTTGTTAATGTGGTCAGGAGAAAACCATGAACCACATCATTGATGAATTTTTATTGACAAGACTTCAGGGAGGGTTGCAGAAGTTGCCTGTAGACGACCAGATAGACGAATTGACTAAGGTGTTGCACCCTTCAGTCTGCTATGGCTACCTGGTCGCGGGTTCGAATCCCATCGAATAGGCATGGACGTTTGATCATCTCATAATTTATACTCGCTCTTTCCTTCACCCACGCACAAGCAGAAATCTTATGTGGTTATCATCCACAAAAGAAAAAAAAGAGAAAAAGAAATGTAGCAGATGACGAGGCCATGGCCATACTCTGACTCAAAAAATTAATGTATGAATGAAGTACTTAATAAAAACATGAAGTACCCTTTTCATTTAGAACATTTTAAAACTTTCAAACATTTCAACCAAAGGAATTAATTCCTTTTTATTTGTTTCTGCCACTGCCTATCCATACGACATATGTCTTCTCCCAATCATATTATATTGTAATAATGATTTGCGAATGTCGAATGAATTAATAAATAATGTTAATTTTCAGAGGTGGTAGAACAATGTTGCGGCATGCCCTCACTACAGATGGGGGAAACCCTACAGGGCGTGGCAAAGGACCTAGACATCCATTCATACCGGGTTCCACTTGGAGTCACGGCAGCCATTACTCCATTCAACTTCCCCGCCATGATTCCGCTCTGGACCATACCCTATGCTATCACTCTCGGAAACACACATCTGCTCAAGGTTCGTACACAATACAAAATCATTTTTACAATATGCTATCACTTTCTGAAACACCTATCTGCTCAAGGTTCGTACACAATACAAAATCATTTTTACAATATGCTATCACTTTCTGAAACACCTATCTGCTCAAGGTTCGTACACAATACAAAATCATTTTTACAATATGCTATCACTTTCTGAAACACCTATCTGCTCAAGGTTCGTACACAATACAACATCATTTTTACAATATGCTATCACTTTCTGAAACACCTATCTGCTCAAGGTTCGTACACAATACAAAATCATTTTTACAATATGCTATCACTTTCTGAAACACCTATCTGCTCAAGGTTCGTACACAATACATCATTTCACCCTATGCTATCACGCTGAGGAATACTAGTCTGTTAAGGTGCGTACAGATTTACGCGCCGCGAACATGAGCAATTCACTTTTAATCAACTGATTATATCTGTATTTTTACAGAAACGGTAAGATACAGATATAAAAAGCTTGGCATCAGCTGATTTAAAGTGAATTGGTCATGTTCGCGGCGCGTAAATCTGTACGCACCTTTAAGTTTCACTGCGCAAACTATAAGAGCATTAAGGTTTTAGGTTTAATTACTTGTAGTATCCCAATACCTTTAATTATCATTTCACGTCTTTAATTAATATTATTATCTTGTAATTAATAATTATTATTGCTCTGTTTCTTTTGTTTTGATAATATGTTATTGTTTAATGCTTATTATTGGTTGAAATTGTTTTGTTTTTCAATTGTATTGTATCATTGTCATATCTATCATTGTATATTTAAGTATATGTCAATGTAGAGAACTCGTTCTTCGCACACAAGCTTTGCCCATATGAGGAACCTTCTTCAAGTTTTGTATATGTATATTGTTTGTACTTTCTAAGAAGAAGAATAAAGATAATTTCAATTTCAATTACTAAAACACTTCACGGTATTTTTAGTCATTTAAGAGCCAAGACACACGAAGCGTTCTTTCAGGCGTTTTCAGACGTATCGGTAGGGCAGGATGCTTTCCTATTGGCTTATTAACAGCTGATTCCCGAAATCCCAGACAATCGGAGAGCTTCCTGCTCTGCAGACTCGCTTGAAAAGATGCTTCGTATGGCTTGGTCCCAATTTACTATAACTTGAAGTATAGATTGAGAAAGAGGTAGTCTATAGTGAGATTCATTTTTTCATTTATTCATTTATTGTACAAAATACTACAATCATAAGATAATTATGACATTGAAGGAAAAACCAGGCTGAGCATGTACTATTTCTCTCCAAAAATGTTGATAAAAAGTAAATGTTGTCCAAAGGTTGAGGTTATGATATCACACACTGCTTCGTCACTTGATTTTTGGTCCAGGAAAATTATTATATAAGTTATAAAGAGAGTGGAAATGAGAGGTCAGCAGTGTAGCCAATCTAAGGCTGTGCACCACGTTTCTGACAACTTTGAATTGTCTGTATCCACATAGAATTAATCTTGAATGTTTACTATAATCATAAATAGAAGATAGCATAAGAAGATATATCCCATGTTAATAAGTCGTTTATGTTCAAAATTTCAAGCCGACTACTGTTGACTACTTTCTATATTACTGTTTTGTTGGGGTGAGAGTGTAAAGCCGTGTCCACACTGAACAAAATATGTTCGGCAAACATTTTTGTTGAGGGGCTCAGGGACAAACATTTCAAAAAGTTTGGACAATCATTGTTTGCCAAAAAAATTGGCAAACAATGTTTTTCCAAACATTTTAAGTGTTTGCTGTAAAACATGAAACCTGTTCTCCCCACTTACAAATATTTTGTTTGGTGACGCGTCCACACTGGCCACGGGCATTGTTTGCCAAACATAATAAAATTTGCCCAAACTGTTTTAACAAACATGTTTGTCGAACATTTGTTCAGTGTGGACACGTCTTAAGAACGGCTCAGTAATCAAATCAAATCAAATTTGCCCAAACTGTTTTAAGTTCTACCATAGTTTATGTTCAATATTTTTATCCAAAATATATATGAGCTAAAAATTTTGAATTTATAAGCATAAAGCACCGAATTATAGCCTATTATTATGAGAAAGGGTTTCAAGAATGGGAGGGAGGAGCATCATGTGGCTTTAAGCATGGTTCAAATTTGTGTTGAAGGTGGAGCAGGTGTTGGTCTTATGGGAAGAATATGATTGTTTGAAGTAAGAGGCTTCCACATTAACTATTTGTCAAAATATTATATCAACAAAATCATGCATTTTGTAGATGGGGAAAGTGCTCTACTGTTTTATGCAAGGAAACAGGATCTAGATATGACCCCAAAGGAGAAACCGATGATGGATGATAATGAAGATTTTGATAGTTCCAATCAATATTATGATTGTAAAATTGGAATGAATAGGCTACTCTGTGTTACTGGAAACCTGTTATAAAACGCCTTGAATTTTGGTTGTTCTGCACAATTTTTGTTCTGAAACAAAACAAGAAAAATATAAAGGTAAATATTCATGACTGAAGATTATTAGGATTAAAGTAGGATTCAAGAAAATTGGAAAAACAAAAAGGAAAAAAAAATCAAATCCCAACCTAAAAAATACTAACCTAAGCTTTCCCTAACCTAAGCTTTTCCTAACCTTATCTTTTCCTAATCTAAGCTTTTCCCAACCTTAGCTTCTCCTAACCTAAGCTTTTCCTAACCTAAGTTTTTCCCAACCTTGATTTCTCCTATACTAAGTTTTCACTGATCTAAGCTTCCCCTAACCTTAGCTTCTCCTAACCTAATGAATCCCAACCTAAGCTTTCTCTAACCTTAGCTTCTCCCAACCTAAGTTTTTCCTAATCTGAGCTTTACATAACTTGAGCTTTCCCTAACCTAAGCTTTCCTAACCTGAGCTTTTCCTAACCTTGGTTTCTCCCAAACTACGTTTTCCCCAATTTAAGCTTTTCCAGTCGGGGGTCCAGACTAAACGTCTGGCTAAACGGATATGGCGAGCGAAGCGAGCCTGACGGCTAGTAATATTCACAGGATTGAAGTAGCAGTGCCCAATCAATTTTTCCGCGATAAATGCATTTAAATCTTCAACTTGGTGCCAACCTAAAAAAGTCAACTCAACTTAATGCCAACCTGACAAAATTATTAATTTAGTTGCCAGTTAACAACTGTTTCGAAGAGGTACTCTATCTAGATTATAGTTTTATAGTAACATATGATATGGAAATTTCAATTATATTGGGAGAAGAAGAATATACATGCTAAAAGACGAACTTTAAACTCTAAAGGTGCGTACAGACTTTCGCTCTGCTCCGCAACCGAACGTCACTCCAGCAGAGCGATTGATGATCGACCGGGGTCCAAGAGTGGTTCGACCGGGGAACGCGAGAAGATCTAACATCTTCCGTAACGTTCATGATGGGTGCGTGGGAGGAGCGACTGTAGTTCGATGGTGGTACTAGGGCGGTACGAGGGAGGAGCGTGCTCGGTGTGGGTCGGAAGCGCGAATATGTGTATGCAGCTTTAGAGTTAAAATATCGCCAAAAGATTTCTTAGTGCGCCTCTAAAGGGCCAACTGAACATACCTACCAAATTTGAACGTTTTTGGTCCGGTAGATTTTTAGTTATGCGAGTGAGTGAGTGAGTGAGTGAGTGAGTCAGTCAGTCAGTGAGTGAGTGCCATTTCGCTTTTATATATATAGATTGAACGATTTTTTATTTGAAACGGAAAGGTTTCATAAATTAATCACAATTCAGCTGATCTAATATTTATCTAAAATATCATATTTTTCAAAATAAAAGTAGGTACCTAAAATAGATTATGTCATCTCATGATGATAACACAGAATTATTAATCATTTGTATTTATTCTTTTTTGAATAAGGATTAATCTGTTCTTCAACTATGTTTCTTTATTTTAGATGCTATAAAGTAGGCCTAAATTTTCAATTAGCATAGAAACTATCACTGTATACTAGGAATATAACCAAATTTGTTGTTTTATTTTTGGTCAAATAAATTGATATGGAAAAAAATATTGGAAATGTATGTAAAACAAAAAGGTTTCTTCGAATTAATTAATAGACTAAAAATGTTCGACTTAACTGCGAAATGGTATTTTATTTCCTTTAACATGCCCATTCTTGCATCCAAATGCAACACAATACATCACCATTTCTCGGTCGTATTTTTATTCAATTCTACGCATTTTACGACAAATACATCACAATATTTAAGAGAAAAGGTTGTGATCTAATACTGATAGCCCTAATACTCATTCAAATCCGTTTTTCAACTTTAAAAATGAAGAATCGTACTCAAGAGCTGCAACAACCTGTTTTAATGTATGAGTACGAGAGAGAAGGGAATCCCACACGGTAGGCCTGTCTCACTCACTCCGCCTTACACACTTTTGGCTGTAGCTTAGCATTGGACAGCCCGTTCCAGTATAGAGTATACTGTATAGAGTATACTCTATAGTATAGAGTTCACTGGTTGAAATAAGTTAAAAATAATCATGTTCAACAATTAAAAAAATATATTTTATTGATTTATTATTCTTATAGAATATAATAAATGAAGATAAAAATTACGAATAAAAGTTTGAGAATTTTCTATATTTTTTATATTTTAAATTGTTTTTATATAAAATTATTGTAAAGCATTAAAAGCAATAGGAAACTAATATAAAAATCCGAAATCGATGCAGGACCTTCGTAGAGGAAATTATCGATATCAATAAATAGATAATTCCATTCACCATCGATAAACATCAATTCATCCTACACCAATGAACTAAGTCACAGGCTATCACAGTTGTTAGTTGATACTATCGTAATCGTTTAAAGTACCGTAATATAAATTATTTACTATAAAATAATAAAATTCTGAGACAAAGTTTATTTAAATTAATGTTAGAAATGAGCAAAAGATACAAGTATTTCAACAGTAAATAAAGAGTAAAAATACTCTAAGTAGGCTACTGAAAATAAGGTTAGTTCATGTGAGATTTTCGAAGTGCCTTTATTATTATTTAGAATTATTTTTTTGAGTTGAAATTAGTCTAGCGACACCTATTTTTTCTTCCTCTTTTATTTAAAAAAAAATGAGTTGATATCTTCAAAAATAGTGGGGCTACAAATGTGCGTAATTATTAGTAACGTTAGCCCAAAATGGTAATAATAGGAAGTAGTCAACAGTAATCTATCGGCTTTGGGTGTAAGTGCACGTCCAGTGCCAACATACCTATTATCAAATTCTTGGTTGGGATCGAGAGACCATATTGTGAACCTCTTGTGTTCCGTTTATGCGCATAAATCTGTACGCACCTTTTGACGTAATTTATTGGGGTTTCTTCTCATGGTCATACCATGCAATAAGATCATAACAATAAGTATCGGTATATTGGGTACTTGTTCAACTACTTGTACAGTAGGCTATTACCAGTACTTGAGCTGAATTCGCACACAACAGTGACAATGAACTGTGAAAATATAATTCCCATAAGTTCTAAAGGACTATTCCCACTCAGTCCGGCCGGGCTGAGTATGAATAGTACCATTAGAATTTATGGGAATCATATATTCACTGTCACTGTTGTGTGATAATCCAGCTTTATCGTACCCATCTATCGATGTAGGTTCATTTCTCATGAGATTTCAATACGGTACCTATTTCCATTAAACTGTAATATTACTTTTGAATCTTACCGCGCTATTATTATGATGGCATAGAAAAATTAAGTTGGTATGGTAATGATTGAAGGTTACTTTGAGAAAATAAATTGTAATAATAAAAGTGAATAAATAAATAAAACAATTAAAGATAAATAAAATACAATTCAATTAATTATAATTACAATTAATTTCAATTATTTACATATAAATATTTAAAAGAAACCGATTCATCAAATTACTTTTTTTATAAAACTTTACATTGTGTTGAAAAAGATAATTATAAATGTTCAAGATCAATAAATATATTAATAAAGTAATAAATTAGAGATGTTAAAGTTAGAAAATGAAGAAATAAATTTAAATATATTATGAAATAGATACTTGAAAAAGTGAGGTTAGTTGTTTGTTTTTCTGGCGCCAATAACTGGCTCACTGGCTGATTGTCTTCTCGTTTGCTCGTTTCCTGTTTTGTGTTGTGGGGAATGTTTCAGGGTGAGTTTTGTCCAATATGTTTATTAATTGTTTAAATGATTTATTATTAAATATATTTTGGTGAACAGTTTGGAAGTGATTTATTTGGTACCTAGTAACGAACGTTGCAAAACATGGCTTAAAGCTTTTCATCTGGAATTTAAAAAATCAAACTACCATTTTAAAAATGTTTATTCACTACGTGTTTCAACATATTAATGCCCTTTTCAAGTTGGAATTCAATTCAAGGACTTGGAAAATGACATTAAACATGTTATGAATGAAACGTTTATAAAAAAGGGTACGTTGATTTTTATTTCCAGGTAAATAAGAGTAGCCCTCAGCAAAAAGTTGACTTGAAGCTCTCTTATGGTCTTCAGAATACATGGCCTCTATGGTACTCGTAACTTATATTATGCTCGTATAGTCCTCATAAGAGACAATGCATCCTGTTAACGAACTGAAAAATGACGCTCTTATTTTTGAAGCCTATGTTGATTGATATTCATTATTTTTTCGGTGTAAGTGCACGTCCTGTGCCAACATACCTATTATCAAATTTTTGGTTGGGATCGATTTAGTATGTTATTTTGAGCACAAGATCACAAAAATTAAACGGCGCTCACTATTGTTCTTTAAATGAACTAAGTTCAGAGTAGCATAATTTTACATGCATTTAACCTATGAGTAGCAGCCATTATGATTATTGAAATCATCAAATTATGATATTCCTAATCTGAGTTTTCCTAACCTAAGCTTTCCTAACATAAAGCTTTTCCTAACCTTAGCTACTTATAGGTTAAGTGCATGTAAAGTTATGCTACTATGAACTTAGTTTATTTTAAAAACAATAGTGAGCGCCGTTTATTTTTTGTGCTCAAAATAACATACTAAATCGATCCCAACCAAAAATTTGATGACAGCTATGTTGGCACTGGACTTGCACTTTAGCCCGGCTGGCTTTGAGTAAACAAAGAATCGGCTTGAAATTTTTTACATAAACGTCCTATACCTTGGGATATTACCTATTGTAATAGGGCAAGGAAAGTATTGCTTTCCAAAAGAGATTATGGGCCGGTTCCGAGCTCGGGATTTAGCTAAGTCCTAGACTTAAAACAGCTGGAGTCAGAAAATTGGTTTTCCAAAACGGGGCGTAGTCGCTGCTTTTATAACAGTAGTCGTAGTTTTAATTTCTCATTTCTATAATTGGAAACGTTTTTCCTTGACGAAATTAGAAATTCCTACATAATTAAAAATAGCTGAAACTTTACACTATTTTCTCTTTATTTTATTTTGTGTTCAATTTTCTAGTATTCCGAAATTTAATTTAAACGTTACTATGACAATGACTGTGACTACGCCCCGTTTTGGAAAAACAATTTTATGACTCCAGCAGTTTAAAGCCTAGGACTTAGCTAAATCCCGAGCTCGGAAACCGGCCCTAAGGTACCCTAATTTTCTTCTCATGCTATCTTTTCTCAATGGATCAACCGTCAATCTAAAGTAACCCAACCTTGTTCTTGTAATTTTCAGCCTTCGGAGCGCGACCCTGGCGCGTGTATGATGCTGGTAGAGATGTTGACTGAAGCCGGCTGTCCGCCTGGTGTGGTCAATGTCATCCACGGCGCACATGCGGCAGTCGACTTCATCTGCGACCATCCTGACATCCGATCCATCTCGTTTGTCGGATCCGACAATGCCGTCAGTATTTAAACATCATATCAATAGAATAATAGAACTTCGAGTCATATTTAAACCCATTCTTATATCTTGGAAAAACTATATTTTTTAAAATTTACATCATGAACAGAGATGTTGTGGAATTTCTCCATATTACGCTGAAATGAAACCGATATTTTCATTATGTGGAACTGACAATATCGTTTTCATTTATATTTTTTTTAATCAGAACCGAGTTTTTCAAGGCAAGCGTACACAGCAACAGACGGACTTATGAATAGAATAGAATTTGATTAGTCATTCAATATTTACAAGAATTATACATCGACTTCGTCAAATTACATTTGTTTAAATCACTAAGATTAATGAGTCAGACTTGATCAATACAAATATAAGATTGAAATAGTTCAAGCTTTCAGTACGTCAAGTTTTCAGAATAACTTGACACAAGTTTCAATTTTATGAAGTTTTCAGTACGTCATGTTTTCAGTATTTCAAGTTTACAGTTCACTCTCTCTGAGTAGCTTTTCACCTACTTGGAGTAACCACACTGAGCATACCGTATCACCCAAATACATCGTTGTTTAATTCCCTCAAGATTGACCTAGAACTTTAAAATTCTCCGTACTTATAGCGAATGAATCATCGATTCTAATGATGTTGTTAAATATTTTTTCCTACAGTTACGTTGAAAAGTGGCCATTGCTGCACTGATTACAGAACGCAAAGAATCACTTTTCCGCTCTAGTGCGGGAAAAATTTTTCTGCACTCCAGATTTGCAACATGGCAACGCAAAATACTTAGTAGGTTATATGGAGCAACAGTGCAGCAAAATCAAAATGAAGTTGGTAACAGTGACTGCTGTGGCTGCTATAGTGAGCAGAGGTGCAACCAAGCACAACGCGCTAATTATTATTCATTATATATTATAACCAAGGACAACGAGGACTTTAGGATTTTAGGATTAAGGTTTTTATCAATAATAAAATTACACAGAAAAACATTTGATGCATTTCAGGCAATTTTACCCATAATTACCCACTTTTCATATTCAATGGTAACTGTAGGAAAAACTTAATGTGAAATACGTGCGCAAAGTTCCTCTGCAGCACTCAAGAAACCATTCCGCCCTCGCCTACGGCTCGGGCGTAAACGTTTCTTTCGGTGCAGCAAACTGTCACTTTGCGCACTAGTTGCACAAATAACTATTGTGTAATACTTTGAATAAGGCCAACACACTCAATCAGCTGGTTTAAGGCATGAATGTCACTGTATAGTGTGTGTTATTATGGTGGTGTTTTGCAGGGCAAGTACATCTACAAGCGTGGCTCGGAGACAGGCAAACGTGTGCAATGCAACATGGGTGCTAAGAACCATGGTGTGTTGATGCCAGATGCTAACAAGGCCAACACTCTGAATCAGCTGGTGGGAGCTGCTTTTGGGGCCGCCGGGCAACGGTGTATGGCCCTTAGCACGGCTGTGTTTGTCGGCGAAACTAAGAACTGGATCTGTGACCTGAAAGAGAGGGCTGAGCAGTTGGTAGTTAGCGCCGGTAAGTGAAATTCAATAGTAATTGGATGAAGTTTCAACATTAACGCCGTGTCCACACTGAACAAATGTTCTACAAACATGTTTGTTGAAAAAGTTTGGCCAAATTTTATTATGTTTGACAAACAATGTTTGCCCGTGGCCAGTGTAGACGCGTCACCAAACATAACATTTGTATTGGAAAGAACAGGTTTTATATTTACAGCTGTGAACACTGAAAATGTTTGGAAAAACAGCAATTTTACTTTCCTTGCCCTATTACCATAGGTAAGGAAAGTATTGCTTTCTGAAAAAAATTAAGGTACCCCAATTTCTAAATTTCTATACTTTTCAAGGTCCCCTGAGTCCAAAAAAGTGGTTTTTGGGTATTGGTCTGTATGTTTGTGTGTGTGTGTGTATGTATGAGTGTATGTGCGTCTGTGTACACGATATCTCATCTCCCAATAAACAGAATGACTTGAAATTTGGAACGTAAGGTCCTTGCAATATAAGTATCCAACACGAACAATTTCGATCAAATGCGATTCAAGATGGTGGCTAAAATGGCGAAAATGTTGTCAAAAACAGGGTTTTTTGCGATTTTCTCGAAAACGGCTCCAACGATTTTGATTAAAGTTATATCTGAAATAGTCATCGATAAGCTCTATCAACTGCCACATGTCGCATATCTGTAAAAAATTCAGGAGCTCCGCCCCATCTATGCAAAGTTTGATTTTAGATTATCAATTATCAGGCTTCAGATACAATTTAAACAGAAAATTTCGAGTGGAATAGATTGAGCATGAGAATCTCTACAATTAATGTTCAATAACATTTTCACCTAAAATTGAAAATAAACTCGAAATTCGAGAAAATGTGATTATCCAATTGCAAACTGTTGGCAACTGTTGATTCTATTAAATGATTCACTATGAAGAGATAGCAGACCTCGTATGTCTCCAGAGTTATTGTCCTGTCACCACCTGGCTCAGATCTTTGTTTATAAGGTAGACTTGAGATGCGCGGGAACACTAGCGTCAGGTGATCAATTTTCATAACGGCAAGGAAAGTTGTGTGAGTGCGCCACACCAGATTTTTTCGTTTGACAAACAATGATTGATTATAGCCTACAAACATTTTAAAATGTTTGTCCCTGAGCTCCTCAACAAACATGTTTACCTGTTCACATGTTAACATGTTCAGTGTGGACACGGCTTTAAGCTTAGAAAACAAAATTTAACATAGTTTCAATACTAAAGCATAGAAAACAAAATGTAACATAGAAAACAATAACACGTGCTTCGGATGGACACGTTGAGCCGTCGGTCTGGCTGGCTCAGATCTGGTGTTAGAGTTGTCAGGTCGTACCTGATCAATTACAGGGCCCCTGATATGACTGTTTCTATAGTGAGGTCCACGTTATAATGGCAGTGGAGAAAGATAGGAGAACAACGTTGCCGATCCTTAGTCTTGCAATGCTTTCTATAGACGGTAGCTGATACAGATTTATTGATGTAATATTAACTGTTCTTTCTGGTTTAAAATGATAAATTATATTTTATCTAGCAAGAAATTATATTTTTCAATAATTTCATAATTAAGATGAAATATTTTGTTAACCTTCCGGTAGTCGCGCCCTACTCAATCACACGAGCAGTCGCGTGTTGTATCTTGTACAACATCAAATTTTCCAAGTGTTATGTACTCTGTTAATTGTCAAAACATATTAATTAATTGCATAATTACTTTTTCCATCTTCATGGATTATTTTACGCCTATGAACGTTTGGATGATTACCATTTCATAGCCCAATAAGGTACATCAAGGAAAGCCATCAATTCTGTATTATTGGATTATAGTCCCCGTATGCAGTCTTTCCCTATCTTATGCACTGTCGCGACTAAATGGCACCTAAAGACTGAACCATTGCTCGGTTGATACTGCAACTCATTGGAGTGATGGGGAGAAAGTTTTGGAATGCATAGGTGACTCATTCACTGACACCACCCCATTCAATAGTTTTGTGCAGCAAAAAAACTGACACTGTTTTACAACACTGCTTGTACTTTTTACAACAGCGCGACTGCCGGAAGGTTAATTTAATATTAGGTTAATTCTACATTGTTTAAAGACGATCTGGCAACAGATCAAAGCGAGAAAGAGATAGCGCTATCCGCTTTGTTGAATGTTAGACAAGGATAGCAATACCATTTGTAAGCAAGATTTGCCTTCACCGAGTATGTAAGGGTGGGAGAATGAAAAACAAGAAATGATCGTACTGGTTTTTGATAATTAAAACAAAACAATAAATTATTAGTACAAAATTAGAATTATAATTAGAAATTAGGAAATAACAATAAACAGATGAATATTTCAAGGGCTACTCGCTTGGCTGCTAGTGAAGATTAAATTTGTTGTGGTTATGGAAAATTTAAAACAATGACTCAGTAGTCACCTACCTTTATGATAATGGCTTCCCAATTTGGCATCCACTGGTTGAAACGCGACGTTAAATTATTAATTAAAAATAAAAAAAAACTGATCTAATGAAGTGGGTTCAGATCCCTTCCTATTCAATAATACAATTCTCTTTAAACTGCCCGAACTGTGACAGGAAAACTGTATTATAAAACAAGAACAAAATCTATCCCCTTCACCAGAACAGCCGGACTTTACTCACAGTCCTATCGAACGAGCTCACACACCGACACACTAGTAAAATTTTTGGGTATTAATATATAACTCAGTCAATGCCAAACATGAAGCCATTTCAAATACATATTTTTATCAGTCGCACAAGCGAGCACGTTTGTTATCAAAAACAAAAAAGAAGCTACAATAATTTTGATAACAAATGAAATAAACAATCTTTCTGTCGATGACAAAAACTGTTCAAAGACATAAACATTGTTCATTAAACTTTTCTAAATTAAAACTCTAAAATCCTGATCAATATGAGATAAATATATGATTCATATATATGTCCCATATAACCAGGTGACACATTGCTAATCAAAAACTGCCATTATAACGTGGACCTCACTATAGAAACAGTCATGTCAGGGGTCCTGTAATTGATCAGGTACGACAAGAGAAATCTAACACCAGACCTGACTCAGCCAGGTCACTCGATATTGTTATTATTATGATAATGCATAGAGGAAAGATAGCATGAAAAAATACTCATGATATAAGACGTTTATGCTCTAAATTCCACTGTTAACTCAAGCCGATAATCCTAGTAGTTGTTTTTCATGAAGCTATGTGACGCTGGTAGTTTCTCATATTGTGCCGTTCTTACATTCACCCTTAACAAGACAGTAACAATAGACATAACTAAAAAATCTGGTGTGGCGCACTCACACAACTTTCCTTGCCGTTATGGAAATTAATCACCTGACGCTAGTGTTCCCGCGCATCTCGAGTCTACTATTCAAAGATTTGAGCCAGCTGGTGACAGGGCAATAACGCTGAAGACACACGAGGTGTGCTATCTCTTCATAGTGAATCATTTAATAGAATCAACAGTTGCCAACAGTTCGCAATTGGATAATCACATTTTCTCGAATTTCGAGCTTATTTTTAATTTTAGGTGAAAATGTTACTGAACATTAGTTGTAGAGATTCTCATGCTGAATCTTTTTCACTCGAAATTTTTTGTTTGAATTGTATCTGAAGCCTGATAATTGAGAATCTAAAATCAAACTTTGCATAGATGGGGCGGAGCTCCTGAAATTTTTACAGATATGGGACTGGTGGCAGTTGATAGAGCTTATCGATGACTATTTCAGGTATAACTTTAATCAAAATCGTTGGAGCCGTTTTCGAGAAAATCGCGAAATCCCTGTTTTTGACAACATTTTCGCCATTTTAGCCGCCATCTTGAATCGCATTTGATCGAAATTGTTCGTGTCGGATCCTTATATTGTAAGGGCCTTACGTTCCAAATTTCAAGTCATTCCGTTAATTGGGAGATGAGATATCGTGTACACAGACGCACATATACTCATACACACACACTCACATACAGACCAATACCCAAAAACCACTTTTTTGGACTCAGGCGACATTGAAACGTATAGAAATTTAGAAATTGGGGTACCTTAATTTTTTTCGGAAAGCAATACTTTCCTTACCTATGGTAATAGGGCAAGGAAAGTAAAAGCAGATGTAAAATTCGTTGAGTGAAACCGTTCAAAAAATTAGAAATCCTTAGTTCTATTCACATAGCTTTCATTGGGTATTCGAATCAATTATTACTATTATAATATTATATAAGTTGGTTAACTGTCACTTTTAGAAATCACGTACTTACCGGCCGTACTTATTTGTGAGGATTGCATTAAGGCTAGGGGCACACAAGTTAGTCAAGACAAGACAAGACATGATCAGACACGTTCAGTCACAATACTTCACATAGTTGCTTATGAAGACATGTCTAATTGCAATGACAAATCAGTGTGAGTTGCTTCATAAGCAAGAATGTTAAGTATTGTGACTAAACGTGTCTGATCATGTTGTGTCTTGTTTTGACTAACTGGTGTGCGCCTAGCCGTACACAATAGGTACTTCACTACTCAACAATTTCGTATACTTTACACAATTAAAATATGTTTTACTAAATACTTGAAAATAACAGAAAATGCAAAGCAACTTACATTAAATTTGCAACTAAACAAGCTCTGGCTAAACAATTGGCTTACATTGCTAAACAACAGCTCTGGTCAACTGTAATCTATAATTTAATAAAGGGAATGACTGGCTTATACACGTACGGGATAGCAAAATTATGTTTGACGCATCATCACGTCTAAACTACTGGACTGATTAACTTGAAATATTGCATATAGATTCTTCATTTAGCAGCTTCTCTTTGTCTCAGATACAGAGTAACGGCCAGCAACGGTCACAGTTATCACATAGTTATTCAAAAGTATTCTTTGAGTATCTATAGTGAGGTCCACGTTATAATGGCAGTGTGTGATTTGCAATGGTGTTGCTATCCTTGTGTATCATTCAACAAAGCAGATGGCGCTATCTCTTTCAAGCATTGCATGGTTGCCACATCGATTATCAACAATGTGGAAATTCAACTAATTGACAAAATAGGTTTGGGTTAGGTTTTATTTAGTTTATACAGTATTTAATAATGTTTCATTAGGATAGGTTAGGTTTTTGCTTTGAAATTGCAATATGCTAGAAGGGGCTAGGGTCCAGGTAGAGTTATGTTTTTTGTTGTTTCAAAGGTGAAAGGAGTTAGGGGGTTAGGAGTTTGCTTTGAAATCGAAAGTATTGAATGTGAAAGGGTTAGGGGTTAGGTTTTTCAAGTTATATTTGATAATGTTTCATAAGGCTAGGTTAGGTTTTTGCTTTAAAATTACAATATGCTAGACAAGATCGTGGTTTTTGATATTTCAAAGGGGAAAAGATAGGTTAGGGGGTTAGGATTTTGCTTTAAAATTGCAATATGCTGAAAGGGACTACGGGTTTTTACCAAAGTTTATGTTTATTAATGTTTTAAATATAAAAGGGGAGGTTAGGGGGTTAGGTTTTTGCTTTGAAATGACAATTATGCTGACTTGGTTGTAGTGTTTTTTAACATTAGTTAAATAACAACCGTTATATTTTATTAATTATATTATTGAGAAGTACTCTTTCTCTTATTGAATGAAATGATGATAATATATTGATTATTATATCGAATTTAATGATAAATCATCATTGGATAATAATATCATCATCAAAATGGAATGACGGCTCCAGTTACGGTGCTCGGTAACCATCATCACAAAGAACGTTACATTCAAAGAACTGACTGAATGGAATGGGAAAAAAACATTACGTTACATTCAAAGAACTGACTGAATGGAATGGGAAAAAACCATTACTAACGCATGCGCGATACGGTGCTGTCTGAGACCGAGAGTGGTTTGTCTTCATTTACCGAGGATGGTTATAGACCTATTTTAAATCCTTTCAGATTTCAGTAGGTGAAGTTTTCAGTTTGTCAAGTTTTTAATTAGATCCTTGCGGATGACGTGTTACCTGCTAGTCTATATAATATATAAAAGCGAAATGGCACTCACTCACTGACTGATTCACTCACTCACTCACTCACTCGCATAACTAAAAATCTACCGGACCAAAAACGTTCAAATTTGGTAGGTATGTTCAGTTGGCCCTTTAGAGGCGCACTAAGAAATCTTTTGGCAATATTTTAACTCTAAGGGTTGTTTTTAAGGGTTTAAAGTTCGTCTTTTAGCATGTATATTCTTCTTCTCCCAATCTCTTAATTATAATTGAAATTTCCATATCATATGTTACTATAGAACTATAATCTAGATAGAGTACCTACTCTCGGAACAGTTGTTAACTGGCAACTAAATTAATAATTTTGTCAGGTTGGCATTAAGTTGAGTTGACTTTGTTAGGTTGGCACCAAGTTGAAGATTTAAATGCATTTATCGCGGAAAAGTAATTGATTGGGCACTGCTACTTCAATCCTGGGAATATTATATTACTAGCCGTCAGGCTCTCTTCGCTCGCCATATCCGTTTAGCCAGACGTTTAGTCTGAACCCCCGACTGGATTGTCCTAACATATGATAAAAATGCTCAAATGAAAAATGCAGGCGAGCGAAGCGAGCCTGCTGATCTCATTCTTGGACGATCCAGTCGGGGGTCCAGGGGGCGGAGCCCCCTGGCTAGACGGATATGGCGAGCGAAGCGAGCCTGACGGCTAGTCTATAATATAATAAATGAAAGAATTGGCTTATACACGTACGGGATAAGAAGTTCACGAATGACGCCTTAACTACTGGACTGATTAGGTAACTTGAAATTTTGCATATTGATTCTTAATTTACTGAGGATGGTTATAGGCCTATTTTAAATCCTTCCAGATTTCAGTTTGTCAAATTTTTAATTAGTAATAAAAATCTAATAACCCTTTTATAAAATTGTTTATGTACTATTGTTTTTTAATTGTTTGGGTACTTTTTTATTTCTATTCAAGAGTAGTCCTAACGATAAAGGACCATTTTAATTAGATCCTTGCGGAGCTCGGGTTACGTGCTAGTTTCTATTAAATCTTGAATCTTCAATATTTTGATTGTTTATTTGGATTGTGTGTCAGGTCATTGCCCGGGCACGGATGTGGGCCCAGTGATATCCCCCCAGGCCAAGCAGCGCATCTGTGAGCTGATCGAGTCAGCAGTGGACGAGGGAGCTACTCTCCTATTGGACGGTCGCGGCATCCAGGTCAAAGGCTACGAGAACGGCAACTTTGTCGGGCCCACTATTCTCACTGATGTCAAGGTACTTTATTGATTGATTGATTCTTTATTGATTCATACAATAAGTAAATAATAAATCTGATTAAGGAGAGAAAAAATAAGATAACCTTGTGCTATTCCTCTCCCAAATTTAGATAAGGTTACATACAGTCCGAAATAGGTTAAGTCTTGTAGTTGTTCACTTCACAAAATTATCAAATCAAATCAAAATTGTTTATTGTCATTACAAAACAAATTGTATAACAAGGTCAGGTACATTTACAATTCATAACATTCTTCATTCATCAGCACATGAATAAGTATGGTAACGTTTTGTAACACTAACAATAATAATAGTAATAACAAATCAACAATATAAAAACAGGACAACAACAATAATATTCTATATGTCTATAGATGTGTTATCAAGTGTCAAACATTCTACAAACTCATTAACACTATAGACACAAAGCTCACACAACATATCTTTCACACATTTTTTAAAACTGCTCATATTAAATTCTCTGACTTTCGTTGGCAACAAGTTATAAATTTTCTCTCAATCTTCAAACTTGAAAAGATCTATCATTCACTAAAACCCTATTGAATACACTCTTAATTATACGTGACTGTCATTCATAGGGCGTTTAATGAGAATGTGATAAGTTCGTGTTTATAAGTCTAAGACTGACCACTAACGTTTAAAACATGCATGATAAACATGTGTGTACATGCATGTTCATCATGCACACTCATGTTCATCACAAATGTTTTGTTATCAGCGACAACTGGAGAATTACAAATAATAAGATACAAAAATAATCAAATTTAATCAATCATTCTTCGCATGTACATTGTTTCACAAATGTTTATACATAAAACTAACAACAACAATACAAGCAACAACAGCAGCAAATAAATCAATAAATTGGACATGAAATGACAAATATGGCAGAACCCCGAAGAACTCTGCCATACTATAAAATTCTTTGTTTATTAGCCAGTTTCTGAGACAAATCTTGAATTCTCTTAACCTCAGAGTAGTGAAGAGGAAATAGACAACAAAAAATCGAAGATACAAAAACCTAACCAGTAACCACTAACATTTTATTTGAAACCTTTCGCTGTGATGACGCAATACTGTATGACGAAACTTCTCTATTATGCATGGATGAGGAAGGATGAATTTACAGTAAATAATAACGTTTCTATGTATAACCTGAGAGTTACATCTCATAACATTTATAATATTAACTATTCAGATTTGACAATAGTGCGAAGACAATTGGGGTATCTTAGCTCAAAAATAATAAATATCATGCCAAATGCATTGTCAGAATCTCTTTCTAATAGGGGTAGACGGAGGGTGGAACAGATAAATAAGTGGGTGATACAAAAAATTTTCTTCGACATCAGTCAAATATTATAATTACTAGTAATTTATTGTTGAACTTAGATTTTTTGTAGCTTTGATTATTAGTAAATAAATTTTTATATTGTCTAAACAGCTGATACTCTCACTCAGCGGTCAGGGTTTTGCTCTGCTGGGTGGTGCCATGTAATTTTAATTTATTTGCAAAATAGCATAATATTAATCTAGAATATTTCTTTTGTAAGTTTTTTTATTTTGTTTTTATGGGCAATAAAGATGTTAAAAAAATGTGTGTTAAACACATTGTAATAGAATTAGAGACCTTTTCAGAAATGTAGGCTTCAATCAGAGACCTTTTCAAAAATGTAGGCTTCAATCAACTAGAACTGAACTTGAATGATTGAATCGGAGGAATCAACAAATTGAATATATAACGGTTGCTATGTTCTATGGTTGCATCACCACATTCTTCCCCCGTTTGAGAGAATTCCAATTCAAGAGTTCTGAGGTTTAGGTGCTAAATAACGAAGAGACTATGGATTTACGTCCATCTTGATGACGGATGAATGCATACTCGGGATTGGCTTGAATGAGTTCAACCTCTTTGACTAAAGGGTCGCTTTTTACTTTCCTTGCGCTAATACCATAGGTAAGGAAAGTATTGCTTTCCGAATAAAATTAAGGTATCTCAATTTCTAAATTTCTATACGTTTCAAGGTCCCCTGAGTCCAAAAAAGTGGTTTTTGGGTATTGGTCTGTGTGTGTGTGTGTGTGTGTGGTGTGTGTGTGTGTGTGTGTGTGTGTGTGTGTGTATGTGCGTCTGTGTACACTATATCTCATCTCTCAATTAACGGAATGACTTGAAATTTGGAACTTAAGGTCCTTACACTATAAGGATCCGACACGAACAATTTCGATCAACTGCAATTCAAGATGGCGGCTAAAATGGCGAAAATGTTGTCAAAAACAGGGGTTTGCGGAATTTTCTCGAAAATGGCTCCAACGATTTTGATCAAATTTATACTTAAAATAGTCATTGATAAGCTATATCAACTACCACAAGTCATATATCTGTAAAAATTTCAGGAGCTCCACCCCATCTATGCAAAGTTTGATTTTAGATTTCCAATTATCAGGTCTCAGATATAATTTAAATGAAAAATTTCGAGTGGAAAAGATTGAGCATGAAAAATCTCTACAATTAATGTCCAGTAACATTTTCACCTGAAATTGTAAATAAGCTTGAAATTTGATAAAATGTGATTATTCAATTGCAAACTGTTGGCAACTGTTGATTCTATTAAATCATCCACTATGAAGAGATAGCAGATCTCGTGTGTATCCAGCGTTATTGTCCTGTCACCAGCTGGGCTCAGATATTTGAATAGTACAGTTGAGATGCGCGTGAACACTAGCGTCAGGTGTTCAATTTTCATAACGGCAAGGAAAGTTGTGTGAGTGCGCCACACCAGAATTTTTAATCTTCTAACTAGCTTCTTCAACCTGACTGTGACAGGGGCTCGAAATTATAATAGAATTAGAAACCTTTTAGAAATGTAGGCTTCAATCAACTAGAACTGAACTTGAATGGTTGAATTAGAGGAATCAACAAATTGAATATATAACGGTTGCTATGGATGCATCATCACACAGATGTTCATCATGCATGTCCTGTCGTTAGTGTCCAGCCATAGCCACCTCTAATACAAGGCCCCGGCCTACGATATTGCAACGTCGCAGTGTAGGCCTAGAATCTAATACATGATTGGTGAAAAAGATTTTAAAAAATACCAGCTGATCTTTTTCACCAATCATGTATTAGATTCTAGGCCTACACTGCGACGTTGCAATATCGTAGGCCGGGGCCTTGTATTTGAGGTGGCTATGGTCCAGCCTTATATTATCATAGTCAAGAGTAATCAGAGACAAAGGCCTGGCTGCAAAAAAGCCTGTTCCATGGTTGAATGCCACGAAACCCAATCAGAGAAGCCTTTTTGAAAAGAAGGTTTCTCTGATTGGTTCTTTTGGCTTTTAATCACGGTTAAAATTTAACAGGCTTTTGTGCAACCGAATCTAAGAGAAGGAAAATTTTGTCCATCGTTCCACCATTCAAAGACCATTCTCACCAAAGTAATTTTATTTATTAACTTGCCGTCAGGCTCGCTTCGCTCGCCATATCCGTCTAGCCAGGGGGCGGAGCCCCCTGGACTCCCGACTGGATCGTCCAAGAATGAGATCAGCAGGCTCGCTACGCTCGCCTGCATTTTTATCATATGTTAGGACAATCCAGTCGGGGTTCCAGACTAAACGTCTGGCTAAGCGGATATGGCCAGCGGAGCGAGCCTGACGGCTAGTAATATAATATTCCCAGGAATAGCTCTGATTGAAGTAGCAGTGCCCAATCAAATTTTCCGCGATAACTCTGATTGAAGTAGCAGTGCCCAATCAAATTTTCCGCGATAAATGCATTTCAATCTTTAACTTGGTGCCAACCTAACAAAGTCAACTCAACTTAATGCCAACCTGACAAAATTATTAGTTTAGTTACCAGTTAACAACTGTTTCGAAGAGGTACTCTCTCTAGATTATAGTTATATTAACATATGGTATGGACATTTTTCAATTATAATTAAGAGAATATACATGCTAAAAGACGAACTTTAAACCCTTAAAAACCACCCTTAGAGTTGAAATATTGCCAAAAGATTTCTTAGTGCGCCTCTAAAGGGCCAACTGAGCATACCTACCAAATTTGAACGTTTATGGTCCGGTAGATTTTCAGTTCTGCGAGTGAGTGAGTGAGTCAGTCAGTCAGTCAGTGAGTGAGTGCCATTTCGCTTTTACACATATAGATGATGTTATTTATTAATGATTAATAATTATTGATGTTATTTATTTATTCTCACCAAAGTGATGTTATTTGAAAAGTAGTGTCTTGTAATAAAATATCACCTACTTTACAATAAAATACAATGCAAGTACGCCTACAATAATTCCAATCCAGAGAAAGTTGATAGATACAGGAAAAATTCAACACTGTTATGAGAGATGAAGAATTATTCAATAATTAATAAAAAATAATTTTGAGACTATCGTATTTCAGTAGAATTATAGAGAAACAATAGCTTAAATAGATATCCCATGGTATATAGTATGTTCATGTCGCAACTTTTACTGTTATCTCAAGCCGATAGTTCACGTATTTCTTTCCCATGCAGCTGTGTGACGCTGGTAAACTCTCATATTGTGCCGTTCATACACTCTCACCCCAACAAAACAGTAAAAATCTACAATAATCGATAGTAATCGACTTGAGACTTTACTGTTTTGTTGGGGTGAGAGTGTATGAACGGCACACTATGAGAGACGATCAGTGTCACACAGCTTCACGGGAAAGATTTACATGAACTAGCGGCTTGAGATAACAGTAAAAGTTGCGACATAAACATACTATACCATGGGATATCTACTTACGCTATTGTTTCTCTATGGTAGAATAGACAACGTAAATTATTTTTATTCTACACATTGAAACGTTCCATGTTTTAGCAGGTAGGACAACTACGAGTGCAATGTATTTGAATTGATTTATTGTCATATTTTATGAAATGCGATTCTAAAGAATGTACATATTACAGAAGTCTGAAAATTATAAGCAGTTATTCCGATCAAATTTATATCTTAAAACCTGCTCCATGAAAGTATTGTTAATAATTTCATGATTTTTTTGAAAATTGAAAAATATTCTGGATTTAATTGACCGTTCAAGGCCCAGTTGCACAATAGGCGGGTTTAATTTTAACCTTGATTAATTTTACGAGAACCAATAAGAGAAGGCGTTTTTGAAAAGACGGCTTCTCTCATTTGTTCTCGTGGAATTAATCACGGTTAAAATTAAACCGGCTGTTGTGCAACCGGCACTAAGTCTGTAGAATATTCCTTTTCCTGTATCTTTTAACGCAATGAAAAAGTAAGGCTGATATCTTTTGTTGAATGAGAAGTAGTGATTCGAAAATTTCAAAGATGTTTCTAGTTTAGTTTAACAAAATCCATCAATCAGAAAACGATATGATTCTCTTTCTTGGCACATCTCATCAAATCTTCAATCCGCTGATCTTTCAGCTCCAAAATCTCCTCCAAATGTTTCACTCTACTTTCAAGTTTTCCAATCGTTGCATCCTTCTCACTGAGTGTTTTATTCAGTTTAGCTTCGTTTTTGTACAAGTTTTGTATCTTCTCCAACAGTGCTGCACTTTCTATCTGTTCATCCAATGAATCTAGAAAACTGGAATCCTGTGAATCAGAATTGTTGTCTTTTTGTTGCTCCATTTTTTCTAAATCTATCTGCTTTTTGACTCTCATTAGAAAACTTTCAATAGCTCCCGGTACCGCGTCAACGATTTGGAAAATTTGTTCTTTTTTAAGATTTAGTTTCAATTTTTTCAGCACTTTTCGGTTCAGTGTTGTCCAGTTTTCGATTTTTAGATTTCTGGAGCTGGCTGAAGCATAATTGTGGAGTTCAACCAGGCGTGGATACAATATTTTTAGAATTTCCGCTACTAAAACACCGTCGGAGAAGTCTCGGTTCAAGCATTTTTTTGGTCTTGATAGTTCAAACTCATCAATCCAAGCATAGAGTTCTTCTTTGTTAGATTCCCAGTCGTCCGAAAGTTTTATTGATCCACTCATAATATTTTATATCACTGTAAAAAATAATAAATTTACATTTCTGTGTTTGGATTCTTAGTCTATTCCTCAAAAGTATTTAAATTCCACAAACACGTCATTTAAACTAGTGTGAACAATAAATCAAATACGTTATTTATACAATAGTGATCATGAAAAAAAATTGTAATAAATAAATCGTTTACACTGTACTGTTAAGTTATAAATTAATGTTTTACAATGATTCATGATTACATTAGAATATTTGTCTCTTATTGACAACCATTGAGAATTTAGATTTACAATGATGAGCCACAACACATTGCATGGCGAGATGTAGTGATATTTAATCATAATTAAAACACAAAAATAAAATATTGTAAACTCATTTACAAAAAAACATAAACATGTTTCAACACTGAAGATGACCACATAATATAAGCGTTAAAACATGTTTTTAACGTGTTTTTCTAAAAAACGTGTTTTTCTCCAGATAAATTTATGATATTTGACTACAACTCAATGTTTTATAATTATTTAAAGTAGAGCAGTAGTACCATAATTTATAACTTAACAGTACAGTGTAAACCATTTATTTATTACAATTTTTTTTGAAACATTTTCCCTTTATATATAGAATTTAGTTGCAAGTTTTTTATTCTAATCAATAAATTTAATTTATCAATTATGCCGGTAGTGCCTTTTTATATAAATTTATTTACTTATAATATTATTTATAGTATCTATCATATTTTTAATGTAAGTACTGATTGAAAATGTTATGGCAAATAAACCAATTTCAATATCAATTATAAAATTTTCAATTATGTACATTATTTTATTGGTTTTAGAATAATTATAATAATCAGTAAGTTGGAATGTTTGCGTATTAATAGGTTATAGTAGGCTATAAATTCGTACCTCAGTAATTGTGATCTTGGAATGTGTTGTGAACAATTTGTTTTGACAATAGGATACTTTTGTGGTTAACTTGAATATTGATTCTGGTACAATCCAAATAGATTAATTGGTACTATTAGTAAATGGTAAAATTAAATAGTAAATGGTATTCAAAAATTATACTCAAAACCAATGTTTGTTTTGATTCAGGCTACGTTTTTCACATCTGTTTCTTGGTCATCTGAGGTTCTCAGTAATATTAGTCTGATGGAGATTTTTCATGATTTCAATTTTGCTTCTGAAAAATTTCCAATAAGCTATGATTTGTACAATATTTTGAATATTGTACTGATGATAATAATAATAATTGTGACAGTCAATATAGATGGTATAGATGAGAATGAAAAATTTCACATCAATCATCTCTTGCCCACAAACCTAGGGCTCAAATGAGTATAATCATGAGATTTAACCATTGTGTTCCCTTATAATAACTTTATTATTGCAAAAGAGAATATCATATTAGTTGTGTGTATTTCAATAAATTTATTACAATATCCCTTTAATTCGCATATTTCCTAGTTTTCACAAATACACTTTTAGTTGCACAAAAGAAAATTATCAGAATAATGGCGCGTGTACCTAGAACGGAACATGCAATGGTTTTTTTTTAAACAATTTCATATTTTGCCACTAAGATATTTATATGTCTTTAGAGTTTTAAGAATATTTTTCATTAGAGGAGGAAATGTTCAAAGTAATGCTAGAGTTTACTCTAGTCGTTTGAGATTTCAAAATAAGGTCATTCTGTTGAAGGCTAATGTTGAAGCTTTTCGTAGGTTTTTTACTTTTTGTGCTTTAAAGTTTTATAATTATCTACCTTTCCATGTGTCCTCTAGTTTAAATTTAAGAATTTTTCTCAAGGAATTGAAATCTTGGTTGTTTTCACTAGAAGATGTTGAGTTTCTGTTTAGATAGTATAGTTACTTTTATATTGTATTTTTGATATTATCATATTGCAGTGAATGATACATTTATGAAGGGACAGTTTATCTCTTAGTACTCTTCAACATATTTTTTTCTCTGTATTATAAACATTTATCAAGTTTTTATATAATTTTAGCTAGGCTCTAAGCTACTCTTTCTTTATTTTCAGTGTGATGGTGTCTCAACACGTTTTTTCAAATGAGGTTACCTAACCACTTTATATTATTGTTTTGTAATGTTTTGTGTATTATTTATTATTGTAAATTGTAAAGTGTGTCAATAAATGAAATGAAATGAAAATTTTCTAGCAAACTCATCAACTAAAATAATTGATAATATTAAAGTAGATAGTTTGGTTACCATAGAGAAAAGATAGCATGAGCATGAGCTATTTTTCCTCTATGCTAGAACATTCATTCTTAAACTCGAATAAAGTATTAAATGCAGATTTTCAAATATTAGTGAACGTATCCTGTACAGAGTATATATTATTCCCATAAGCTCTAATGGGTATGGGATTATTCATACTCGCTCCGCCAGGCTGAGTATAAATAGTCTCATTATTTGTGATGGTTTCTTGATCCATTCCGAGCTGAGATGTATTAGCACACTTTTTTACATGTATTTCACACGACATGCAGTCAAATATATACATATTTATATTTTTTCATTATATATTTGACTGCATGTAGAGTGAAATAAATAGAAAAAGTGTGTTTTATTAGAACTTATCTATATATATAAAAGCGAAATGGCACTCACTCACTCACTCACTCACTCACTGGCATAACTAAAAATCTACCGGACCAAAAACGTTCAAATTTGGTAGGTATTTTCAGTTGGCCCTTTAGAGGCGCACTAAGAAATCTTTTGGCAATATTTTAACTCTAAGGGTTGTTTTTAAGGGTTTAAAGTTCGTCTTTTAGCATGTATATTCTTCTTCTCCCAATCTCTTAATTATAATTGAAATTTCCATATCATATGTTACTATAGAACTATAATCTAGATAGAGTACCTCTTCGAAACAGTTGTTAACTGGCAACTAAATTAATAATTTTGTCAGGTTGGCATTAAGTTGAGTTGACTTTGTTAGGTTGGCACCAAGTTGAAGATTTAAATGCATTTATCGCGGAAAAATTGATTGGGCACTGCTACTTCAATCCTGGGAATAGGCTATTATATTACTAGCCGTCAGGCTCGATTCGCTCGCCATATCCGTTTAGCCAGACGTTTAGTCTGGACCCCGACTGGATTGTCCTAACATATGATAAGAATGCTCAAATGAAAAATGCAGGCTCGCTTCGCTCGCCTGCTGATCTCATTCTTGGACGATCGAGTCAGGGGTCCAGGGGGCGGAGCCCCCTGGCTAGACGGATATGGCGAGCGAAGCTAGACGGATATGGCGAGCGAAGCGAGCCTGACGGCTAGTTTTATTATATTCTATTCTGTTCTGACTCTGATAATGTTGATGTGGGAATCTAGGTTTTAATGGTTGATCAAACTAATTGAACTATTTTTTATTCTATTCTATTCCGTTTTGTCTCTCATTACGTTACGGATGTGGGAATCTAGCTTTAATGATTGATTAAACTATTTTATTATATTCTATTATGTTCTGATTTTGATAATGTTATGTAGGAATGAGCCAAAACATGTCCATTAAAATAATATAAGTAGGAAGATAAATATAACGAAAAATAAAAACATGTTGTGATAAAATATTTCAAACAAAGGGTACTGAGATTTTTATTTTTATTTATATTTATATTACAAGTAGCCCTATACAGAAAAAAGATAAAGTAGGAAGGTGATTGTTTCTTGACTCCTTGTGACTCAGTGTTTACAAGTTTGTGTTTCTTCAATGGTTCCAAATTTTCTTATATAACTCAATATTATTTGTTACAAGTGGTAATTGAGTGGAATATTTCTTATCAATTTATTAATTCAAGCCATCTAAATTCAAAATTTATAGTTTTCATGTTTATTTTCGACTAGAATTTTGTGAAAATTGTACACGTGAAATTCTAACCTCATCTTGGACTGTGTCACCTACAAATTTGGAAGAAAAAATAGCACAAGGACTACCTTATTATTTTATCTACCAATGTTATTACATTCGTCTCATTTGTATTGCAAATAAATGAAATAAAGTATTGCTTAGGCTAGGCACACACCAGTTAGTCAAGACAAGACAAGACATGATCAGACACGTTTAGTCACAATACTTCACATAGTTGCTTATGAAGACATGTCTAATTGCAATGACTAATCGGTGTGTGTTGCTTCATAAGCAACTATGTGAAGTATTGTGTCTGACCATGTCTTGTCTTGTCTTGACTGACTGGTGTTTGCCTAGCCTTTAGACTTCTTGCATTTAGCAGACTTGCATGAAGTGCTACAATGAAGAGATCTTCGGTCCAGTTTGTAATGTTAAGGGCACGCCACACCAAGCTCGCTACCGCGGCGGTAGCGAAGTTTTAAAAATCGCTAGCCATGTATTCAGGTTGAGCGCGCCACACCGAGTTCGCTACCGCGGCGGTAGTACGGCGCACTACCACCTACGACCGCCTGCTAGGCGATTCAACAAAAGTTCGCTGAGAGGTAGTACGGCGGACAAAGCGAGCTCAGTGTGGCGCGCTCAACCTGAATACATGGCAGGCGATTCGAAGAGGTAGCGCAGTGCTGAGTGCTGAAGTCACGCCCTCCCCCCACTACTAGACTCACTACTCGGAGACTACCGCTAGCGGACGTTTTTCGGTGTGGCGTGCTCAGCCGAGAAAACTACCACCAGCGGTACTACCTCGGCGGTACTGGCGAGCTTGGTGTGGCGAGTCCTTTAATGATAACTGATGGGCCGACACATGTCTATTAAATAATATGAGTAGAAATATAATTGTTTCTTGACTTCTTGTGACTACAGTATTTCTAAAACTTTTTGCATTTTGCAGCCTCACATGAAGTGTTACAAAGAAGAGATCTTCGGTCCGGTTTTGGTGGTTTTATTCGCTGACACTCTAGATGAAGCCATTGAAATAGTGAACAATAATCCATATGGCAATGGAACCGCCATTTTTACCAACAATGGAGCCACCGCTCGGAAGTTCACGCAGGAAATTGATGTTGGACAGGTCAGATTCATTCATTAATTCATTCATTCATTGTTCATCAATACAATTACAAATCATAATAGATATATGACTGGGCGAAAGCAACAGGCCTACTATAGTGAATAACACGCTATAATAGCAGTGGAGAAAGAAGAGGAAGAAGAAGAACAACAAGAGAAGAAGAAGAAGGGGGAGGAGGAAGAGGAGAAGGAGAAGAAGGAGAAAGAGAAGAAGAAGAAGAATAAGATGTTGGAGAAGAAGAAGAAGAATAAGATGTTGAAGAAGGAGGAAGAGAAGAAGAAGAATAAGATGTTGAAGAAGAAGAAGAAGAAGGGGGAGGAGGAAGAGGAGAAGGAGAAGGAGGAAGAGAAGAAGAAGAATAAGATGTTGAAGAAGAAGAAGAAGAAGAATAAGATGTTGAAGAAGAAGAAGAAGAAGAAGAAGAAGAAGAAGAAGAAGGCCTATCTTATGGCAAGATAGGAGAACAGCGCTGCCGATTCTCTGCCTTGCCACTGCCATCTATAGAGGATAGCTGATACCCGTATACCTGATTTAATATTAACAGTTCATTCTTGTTTAAAATGATCAGTTATCTTTTATTCGTCAAGAAAATATATTTTTCTAAGATATAAAAAATTTTCATGATTAATAATAAATATTTTGTTATTTATATTTCTACATTGTTGAAAAACGATGTGGCAACGTTGCGGAGTTAGAAAAGTATAGCGCTATCTGCTTTGTCAAATGATAGCTACACCAATGGTAATCAAATACTGTCATTATAACGTGGACCACACTATAACATCATTGTCATAGATTGAAATGTATAATCACAAACAGTACGTGATCCAGTGTTAGCATAGAGAAACAATAGCGTAAGTAGATATCCCATGGTATAGGGCGTTTATGTCGCAACTTTTACTGTTATCTCAAGCCGCTAGTTCATGTAAATCTTTCCCGTGAAGCTGTGTGACACTGATCGTCTCTCATAGTGTGCCGTTCATACACTCTCACCCCAACAAAACAGTAAAATTTGACAATAATCAACAGTAATCGGCTTGAGATAACAGTAAAAGTTGCGACATAAACGCCCTATATCATGGGATATCTACTTACGCTATTGTTTCTCTATGGTTTTAGTGAAAGCATTGTGTACTGGTATCTACTTGTTCAACAATTAACAGATATGATTCATCTCTTTTTTGTGTATATAAGCGCAAAATTTATGTTATTGTTGGCTTTTACAATTAAAATCAATTATTAATATAAATTTTACTATTATAAATATAAGTCAAAATAGAATAGCTTATTAGTCTTTAACTAGATGCTATACAGTATAAATCATGAAAGAAAAAAATTGTTGGCTTTCATTTTTATGAATAAGCTATAATTTATATTAAATGAAAAAGACTAAGAAATTTATTGATACTTAGAAAGATCGGTTTCGGTTAATACACCTTTGTCAATCTCTGTTTATCAGATTATCAATTCCTGTTATTACACCATTGTCAATCTCGGATAAACAGAGATTGACAATGATGTAATAACCGAAACCGGTCTTTCTAAGTATCAATAAATCTGTGGTTTTTTGACAATTTCTTAGTCTTTTTCATTTAGTGATGTGGATCGGGAATATTCCCAGTGGGAAGGAACTTATGATTTGGCAATATTTCCGAGGCCAAGAAATTTTGGGAATTTGAGGGAATTTATAAAATTGTTCTAAAAATGATTGAAATTGATCAAAACCACTCATATTTTACATCAATATAATCAATAAATCATCATTCTATTTGATATCGATCAAGCTCAGCCACATTTTACATTGATATAATCAATAAACCTCTTTGAGCCTCTTTTTGCTCACTCACTCACTGTCTTTTAAATACTTGAAGAGCCCAGTCAATGAAAGATTAGAGGGAAAATTTTGGAACAATTTTTGAACCCGTAGCTCTTTTAAGGGTAGTAAGGGGGTGAACATATCAGAAGTCGTCACTCCTACCCCCTGTGCTATGGTGGTGGGGGTGGTTTGAAAGTGCCACATTTTTTTTGCATATATCTCGAACAATACGCGTCTTTCGGAAATTTTTGTCCAACACATCATAATATTGGAGCTCACAAATTATCCTACAAGTTTCATTTCCAACATTTTTCCATATCTCTCATAGTTTTCTAGGTATGAGCTCTCTAAGGTATCACATTTTGAAGAAAAACCCTTCCGGCACCGATTTTTTCATCTTTTTGGCCTTAAAGCGATTCATTGAAAAAATTCGTGCTAATCATATTTACTCATATTACTCACTTGGTCAGATCATGTACAGAAGATAAAAAATGAGTTATTTGTATACATAAGGAAGTTCTATTACCTCAGACAGCTATGTCCAAAAGAAGTATTGTTACAATTATACCATGCAATTATTGGTTCTAGAATAAATTATGGAATAATATGCTATGGGAGTGCATACAATGTTCATATTAAACCTGTGATTACTGGTCAGAAACATATATTAAAAATAATTTGTAATAAACCTAAACAATATAGTTCAATGATGCTCTTCAGAGAACTATCAATATTATCAGTGAGACATTCTTTTCTATTCAAAGCATTGCTGGATTTAGCTGAAAATAATTTCGATATTCAACAGATGAGAGAAAGAATAAACCTCAGGAATTCACAGGACATTAACCTCCCAAAACCAAGATTAGAACATTCCAGACGACACTTCAAATACATAGCTATAAAAATATTCAATTCACTTCCAGTAACAACAATGAAAATAACGTCACGTCAGTTATTTAGAAAAGAAATCAAGAAATTCATTTTACAACTAGACAACCCGAATGATTTTTTTACTAAATTAATATAGGTCTAAATTTATTATAATTTACACATTACACGACATGAACACTGCAACAATCAAAGATCATTGAACTCACAAATCCCGTCCGGTATGCGTAAACAGTAAGACAGTATCAAATTTCAATCACTGTCTCTTTCTTCAAAACGCATTCATTTATGGTCTAATTACATCAGCACTTTGAAAAAAAACGAAACGTTAACTATGAATAAAATTGAACTAAATATGAAAAAAAAACAGCAACCACTCCGTACATAGTTTTAAGTTTTGTGTAAGTGTGTGTGTGTGTGTGTGTGTGTGTGTGTTTGTGCGCATGTGTGAATGTGTGTGCGTATGAATGTGTGCGCATATGTGAATGTGTGTGCGTATGAATGTGTGCAAGAATGATTATAAATATTGACATATTGATTTATTTCAATATAATACCATATTCAATTATTATGTTCTTCATGATATAATATTTAAATTTGTAATAAATATTTTATTATATATATTCAAGTGTCCCCACACAGGGTAGCCTATAGGGAACACATATTAGAAATTAGGAAACAATATTGTATTTGATTTTTGGAATGCATTTGATTGTTTAATTATTTTTTTGAATAAAGAAAGAAAAAAAAAATCATAGGCTAATAGAACATTATATTCTCTCCAATTTCATCTATGGTCTCATTATTTTACGCATCTCCCAATGATTGTTGCAGCCGTTATAGTGTTGAGTGTGGAATCTTCAGTTCAACAATAGATCATTGTCAGGGAAATTGGGAGGGAATGTTTGGAACACAATATTTGACTTCGCAGCTCTGTTTGAATTAGTTAGAAGGTGAACATATCAAAAGTCCTTATCCCTACTCCTTGAGCTTAAGGGATGAGGGTAGTTTAAAAGTTGCATTTTTTCATTTCTGGCTGACACGCATGTAACTGGGAAACAATGCTTTTCAGCGACATGGATAACTGAGTAAAAATTAAGCTAGATAAATTTGCTACAAGTTTTGTACAGTAGAGAATTATGATATCTTCTTTAGTTTTTGAGATATTCACTTTTTAAAGTGTAAAATCTTTGAAAAGACAGTTATTCTTCCAACTTTTTGCACTTTCAGGGCTTATTACTCAACAACAATGCATCGAAAAAATGTAATTTTTTATACAGGGGGTAGTAGTGAGGACTTTCAATATGATTACTCCCTTACTATCCTTAAAAGAAGAGCTACGGGGTCAAAAATTGTCTTCCAAAATTTTTCCTCTATAATCATACATTGGCTGGACTATAGGAGTATTTGAAAGACAGTGAGTTGTAGAGCATTCAATTCTCTTCAATTTAATGTATTATTTCATCATTTTATGCTTTCCATCAATTTTTATAGCAGTTTTAGTGTTGAGTGTGGTAGGAGTGAGAACTTTTCATATGCTTACCCCCTCACTATCCTTAAAAGGACTGCGAAGTCAAAAATTGGGTTCCAAACTTTTCCCTCTACATATTTTTGAGCATTCGTTGCCTGGAGTAGTATCTTATTACAAGTTATCTGAGCCACAATGACTCTTGAAAGGTTGTGAGCTGTGGAATAGTTTTTTTTCAATATTGAATTAAACTCGAGTATGCTCCTTGTTCAAGTTTAGCCTATTTTGCTGTATTTGTTAATGTCTAATTTTTGGATTTATAGGCTATTCTACTCTAATCTTTATTTAGGGGGTAAATTATTTTTGTGCGGAGAAATTGAATAAAATCATACAATGGAAGTTAAATTGACTTTGTTTACCTGATTTACAGGCATTTATTAGTAAGTAAAAAAATATTATTCAACTTGTAGGACATGAAAGTAGCATGATAATAGTGGTGCAATTGAATGATTTATTGAGTGTTTATTTCTCTTTCAGTTTCAGTCTATGAACTTTAAATTACTGTTTTCTTTGAACTTACTACAATTTATAAGCTATTCATCCTTATATTTCTTACATAAATCTGTTGTATAAGAGGTGATTGAGACCATGTGCAACAAAAAACGTCTTTTTCGGTCATTTTTAATGAAATAAATCATAAATTTCCTCAAGTTCCCATAAATTCCCGGGAATTTATGATTTTTGGGAATAGTCCCTTTAAATTCCCTGGGAATATTTACTCGATCTTAAATTCCCGGGAATTTTACATCACTATTTTCATTTAATATGAATAATTACACGATACCAACTTCTCAACTACACATACAATTTATATCATTATCATAATTTATTATTCTTATCTGCTGATCATACATAACCTGAACTTGAAATACGTATGGGTATGATCACATTGAATGCGTATATGTGATAGTGCACGCGTGGTTATGCATGACCAAGCGCGCAGATGAGAAACAAAATTTGAAAAGAGCAATAACAACACTCACACTAAACGCGTGCACTTTCTGGTTGCGTTCAGTGTGAGCAGCTACAGCCAATTTTCAACGTGTTTCAATTGCACTTTCCAGATTTTGTTTCGGCTCATCTGCCGTGCACTTATACGCATTCAATATAATCTTATCCCATGTTGTTTAGAATAAAGTGAGTTATGAATATATTATAGATCACAATATTTCCACTTGTAATTTTTGTACCGTATATAGTTTGTTTATAATTAACACATTCCGCATCAATTTCAGGTGGGCATAAACGTTCCGATTCCGGTGCCGTTACCGATGTTTTCGTTTACGGGCAGCCGAGGTTCGTTTAGGGGCGATTGCCACTTCTACGGCAAGCAGGGCGTTCAGTTTTACACGCAGACGAAAACCGTAACGCAACTGTGGCGTGAGAGTGACGTCACACATTCAAAGGCCTCTGTAGCCATGCCTGTTATGCAGTGAAGCAACCAAGTGTCAGAGACCTGTTTCATAATAACTTTATAACTTGAATCTTCATAAACTTTATCAATTCATTTATTCATGAGAAGATACACTCCAAATATGAGGTGATACAACTTGTGATACACTGAGAGGATAGTCAACTTTACTTTTCATTATGTGTGCTGGAATTCAGTTTCCTTTACCAGTCACATTTTCAATTGAACTATTATTGAAGAGAGGTGGATTGAGTTGCCTGTTTGTAGAGTGAGTCTAGTCTTCAGTATGGCATTTTGAGTATTTTATTTGAAGTTATCAAAGTAATTTGTAATTTTACTGAAACGGGTCTCTGAGAATATTGTATATCATTCCAAATCCTCAGTGTAATATGAATGGTTGTTGTTCAAAACAAATAAAATTTATTGCCAAATCAATAAACAACGTTTAGAAACATGAAAACATAAATCAGTTTCATGCATTGAAAAATTCACAACCGAAATTATAAGAGCGTGCACTAAATATTGGCGTTGTCAACAAAAATACGTTGTCTTTATTAATACTTGTGTGGATTGATCCATTCATGAAAAAATATGAACTGATACTTCATGATATAGATACTGTATTTGAAAAATTAATAAGTATAGTTTACTTATAATATTTTATGATATTTTACTTTGAATATTCTAATTGATTGGAAATCATTATTCTGAAATGGGGTTATATATAGCAATATAGTTATATATATAGTTATATATATATAAAACATAGCAATTTAACAGTTGAATAAGAAATGAGTAGCCTACAGAATTAATAGAAACGTAAATAACAGTGGAAAAATATATTCAAAGTTGAATACATTAGAGGCGTATAGTTTTATTTGTAAACAAACTAATAATATTCAAGGCTGACAAATATTCTAAGAAACCTTTTTACTTATTACTTAGTCTTTTGGATGAACGATGACAGAGTGCCATATTAAAAGTACCGTATTATGAAGAAACGAAAACTTGACTGACAGAAAACTTTAACTGAAAACCTGACAAATTATAGTAAACTTGACAAACTGAAGTTTTATAGTACTGAAAATAAGCCTTCCTCGGTAAATTAAAAAATGTTTTACAAAATTTCAAGTTGATCAGTTCAGTAGTTCAGACGTGATAATGCGTCATTCGCGTCTTTCGTGTGAATAATTAATAAGTAATGTTTTCTATTATATATATATATCCTTTTTTTATTATAACGTTGGTTGATATTTTGTCCACCATAATAATATACACCAGAACAGTTCGAAACAGTTCGGATAAACGGTGGTTACACATGGTATGATTTTTTGGAACTGCTTCAGTGTGGTCAAACATGGTATGATTTTTTGGAACGCTTGTTTCTCTTTTCTTAGACGAGTCGAATACGAAAGCCAAATACAGTGATATCAATACTAGAAACACAGATATTGCCACAGCGATTCAAGCGGCATCATGGAAACTTGTGCTGCAGTACTGTCACATATTGCCAATAACTTCCTTGGTCTGATCCAACATTTTGAAACTGGTGTATAATCTGTTCTGGTGTATAATTATCTGGTGTATATTATTCAGGTGGACAAAATATCTTACCAACTTTAAGCAAAAAAATGACGTTATAATAAAAATAAAGGATATATACATTGAGATATATCCTTTATTTTTGTTATAACGTTGGAAGTGCTTAACGTTGGTTGATATTTTGTCCACAGGAATAATATACACCAGATAAAATTATACACCAGAACAGAGTATACACCAGTTTCGAAATGTTGGATCAGACTAAGGAAGTTTTTGGCAATATGTGGCGGTACTGCAGCACAAGTTTTCATGATGCCGCTTGAATCGCTGTGGCAATATCTGTGTTATTAATATTGATATCACTGTATTTGGCTTTCGTATTCGACTCGTCTAAGGAAAGAGAAACAAGCGTTCCAAAAAATCATACAATGTTTGACCACACTGAAGCAGTTCCAAAAAATCATACCATGTGTGACCACCGTTTATCCGAACTGTTTCGAACTGTTCTGGTGTATATTATTCTGGTAGACAAAATATCAACCAACGTTAAGCACTTCCAACGTTATAATAAAAATAAAGGATATATAAAAAAAATATATATATATATATAATAGTAAACTTTACTCATTAATTTTTCAAATATATATATATATATATATATATATATATATATATATATATATATATTTGAAAAATCAATAAGTAAAGTTTACTTATAATATTTCATGATATTTTACTTTGAATATTCTAATTGATTGGAAATCATTATTCTGAAATGGGGTTTTAATTAGATTACCTCAAGGTTTATTTCTATAGACCTTGGATTACCTCTTTAATAGCCAAATTAACAGTTCCTTGTCATTAGAATACAATATGTTGAATCGAAAACATACTTTATTTTACAAATGAAATAAGTCTTCCATTTTTGAGCAGTTTCCAGATTGTTTAGATTTATAGAATATTTTAAATTGCATTTTGAAAAATTTACAACTTCTAAATATTGAATCATATTTGTAAGGCTACTATATTTGTAAGAAAATATATGTAAGGCTACTCTATAAAATTCTATTCTCATCTAGGCTAGTAATAGTTATTTGTAGGTATATCTAGAGTGAAAAGTACCGCTTTTTCTCCCTGAGGGGAAAATTTTGAAGCCTGAGGCGAAGCCGAGGGCAACAATTTCCCTGAGGGAGAATTTTTCACTCATGATGTACACAACATTTTTCCTCCACCTACATTTTTTTATATAAACTGCAAATCAAATAATTTTAATAACTCACGTTATTCATGACAATGTTTTCTTTTACAACATAACCTAAAATCTAAAAACCGGTCGTCTGGTTGGCACTGCCGATTGCGCTATCTATCGGCAAAAGTTGTAACTATCATCAGCTGGCCGACTATCAGCAATGGCTGACTCCAGTTCGCGCGTTTCAGATTTGAATCAGATGAAAAATATTTTTTGGCTGGTATTTTGAAGAGAATAAAATATTTAAAAATATGTATAAATTTTTATCGTCTACTAATATTGAGTATGTAATATCATACAAACATATATTTCATGAGTTGATCACATTAATTTTTGCTTGAGGTATTGAATTCAGTTGACTCAATGACGGACACTTCTATTATGTTTCCTCATCTGAGTCTAGACCGTCTAACCTATTTCAAATGTAAGTTTTTGAAATAGAGATGCTTCCCATGTTATTTAAATGGAGTTACCTTTACGCCCTAAGGAGTTTCTGTTTTTGTCCCGAGAGCGAAAAAGTGACACTTCAGTATTATGTTCAAGGGAGTAAAGTAATCACTCTAGACAGTAGGTGGAGGAAAAGTATTGATCTTGCATTATGTATTTCAAATTGGGATTATTATTCATGATAATCAGTCGAGTTTCTAAAACCTGAAATTCATATGTCTTTTCCATGTCTTCCATGATTAACCTATATAATATAAAATGTATTTTATCTAAAGAAATTATTTGATTGGAAAGTACCTAATAATTATTAGAATAAACATGATTATCTTCTATCAATAATTATTGCAATTTATGAGTGTTATTTTATAACAAAATAAAGTATCTTCAGTCGATTTTCTTGCTAGCTTTTCTCCCTGTTGACAATATTAGCAGTTTCAGACGTATTCAAGGTATTTGATAGCATATTAATTGGAATTTCGTTGAATTAATTGCTGTGATATCAATGACATCATAATATTTCAGTAATTTTCATCTTCAAATGATGAATCTTTTTGACCAGTAGAAATATAATTGTAATTCCAGAACTTTTGGCTATCATCGTTGTATAGCAATGGGTTAGGACAAATTAATATTCAATGAATTGAAACAACATCTTTAGAATAAAACAACAGTTTATTGCTGTACAACAGTTTTAACAAGCATTCATAGTAAATATGAAAGTTATCAATCGGATAAATAAATACCATAACCATGTGAAAGCTTTACTTGTATAACACAGTGATTCCATATATGGAATATATTATTGTATAGCCATGCAATATGTGTTGTCCTCTGGGAAATAATAACGGTTTAATCGAATAATCATCGATATTGGTACATTGTAAAATTAATGCTGTATAAATTTACTTAATCTTCATCAACCTATTTCATCAGTTGGGTTGATATCTGACAATTATTTACTTGTATACCAAATCATTTTCACTTTCTCCAACCATATGAATAAATAATTATTAATGACAGAGAGAGAGACTGTTTAAGATAGACATACATGTTTTTTGTCTATTTTATGTCTGATACTATTTATCAGACAGAGAGAGCTGCAGGTAGACAAACCAAGCTCATTTCGAACAGAAAACATGAAATTTTCGACATGCTAGAAACGTTTTTGTTTGAAAAGATAAGTGGGTAGTGAAAGCAAGATAGTTTCTCAAAAATAGACATATTTGAACACTGAAAAACAAATTTCTTCTCTTGCGAAATAGACCTAGGGACAAACACAACATTTAATTCTATATTGGTTTCAAGTAATTCATATTTTCAACGCGATATCTCTTGAACTGAATCAAAAAATTGAAGACAAATTTTGGATAAGTTACATTTTCCAATGAATTACACTTTGCTGTTGGTTCGAACCAGGATAGCAACCATTGAGAAAACCTTCAGCTGCTAGGATACCGTCTTTTCAGCAAGTTTCTCTACAATTTGACACCTCCAACAGGCACTTTTTATGAAATGAACTGGTTGTTGATTCACTTGGAAGGTCCCAACATGTCTTCTGGTTTAACCCATTGGTCGAATTGCTCGGCGGTCAGGTAACCCAGCTTAATGGCCGTTTCCTTCAGGGTGGAGTTCTCCTTGTGCGCTGTCTTGGCAATAGTAGCTGCCTTGTCGTAACCTGTAAACAAAATCAAATCAAAGGTTAACTTAGTTCATGAAAAGTCAATTGAGTTTACAACGTAGTGATGTGCATTTCATTTATTCCATATTGTACAATTTATTCATTATTATTATTCATAATATTGTCTCAGTATATAAAATCACACTTTGATATTAGGGCCAAGCCATACAAAATTTTCTTTTCCTACAGTTACGTTGAAAAGTGGCCATTGCTGCACTGATTACAGAACGCAAAGAATCACTTTTCCGCTCTAGTGCGGGAAAAATTTTTCTGCACTCCAGATTTGCAACATGGCAACGCAAAATACTTAGTAGGTTATATGGAGCAACAGTGCAGCCAAATCAAAATGAAGTTGGTAACAGTGACTGCTGTGGCTGCTATAGTGAGCAGAGGTGCAACGAAGCACAACGCGCTAATTATTAGTATTGGATATTATAACCAAGGACAACGAGGACTTTGGGATTTTAGGATTAAGGTTTTTATCAACAATAAAATTACACAGAAAAACATTTGATGGATTTCAGGCAATTTTACCCATAATTACCCACTTTTCATATTCAATGGTAACTGTAGGAAAAACTTAATGTGAAATACGTGCGCAAAGTTCCTCTGCTGCACTCAAGAAACCATTCCGCCCTCGCCTACGGCTCGGGCGTAAACGTTTCTTTCGGTGCAGCAAACTGTCACTTTGCGCACTAGTTGCACAAATAACTATTTCAGATGAGTTGGCAGGTCAGGAAGCTCTCCAATAGACTGATAGGAATCAAAATAGGTGTTCAGGAATCAGCTGATAAATTGGACAAAAATCATAAAGTGTAAACATAACCTATTTTTGGACAATTTCTATCTAAATTTGGAAAGGAACAGTTTTCCTTTTAGTCAAGTCCTTAAGATACATAGTTTTTGACTTTTATGCGAGAAACCAAAAAATGGTACCTTCAAACCACCCCCACCCCCTTAGCACAGGAGGTAGGGGTGGGGACTTTTGATATGTTTACCTCCTTATTACCCTTAACAGAACTGTGGGGTCAAAAATTGTCTTCCAAACATTTCCGTCTATACCGTTTTTTGAGCATTCATTGCCTGGACTACATGTGAAACGCTACATTTGTGACCAGCCTTAAGCTGGATTCGCACACAACAGTGACACAGTGAAATAGTTATTTGTGCAACTAGTGCGCAAAGTGACAGTTTGCTGCACCGAAAGAAACGTTTACGCCCGAGCCGTAGGCGAGGGCGGATTGTTTTGTTGAGTGCAGCAGAGGAACTTTGCGCACGTATTTCACATTAAGTTTTTCCTACAGTTACCATTGAATATGAAAAGTGGGTAATTATGGGTAAAATTGCCTGAAATCCATCAAATAACTTAGTAGTGTTTGAATGGCGGGGGGCAGCTGTGTGGTGTGTGCTGTGGTGGCACTGTGCTGTTGCTGTCCTCGATATAATTATATAATAGTAATAATTAGCGCGTTGTGCTTGGTTGCACCTCTGCTCACTATAGCAGCCACAGCAGTCACTGTTACCAACTTCATTTTGATTTTGCTGCACTCTTGCTCCATATAACCTACTAAGTATTTTGCGTTGCCATGTTGCAAATCTGGAGTGCAGAAAAAATTTTCCCGCACTAGAGCGGAAAAGTGATTCTTTGCGTTCTGTAATCAGTGCAGCAATGGCCACTTTTCAATGTAACTGTAGGAAAATATAATATGCCGTTGAGTTCTTATGGGATTATTCATACTCAATCGGCCGGGCTGAGTGGGTTTAGTCCAATTAGAACTTGTGGAATTATATTTTTCCGCACTAGTGCGCAAAGTGAGTACTTTGCGTACTCCAGATTTGCAGCATGACAACGCAAAATAGTTAGTAGGTTATATGGAGCACCAGTGCAGCAAAATCAAAATTAAGTTGGTAACAGTGACTGCTGTGGCTGCTATAGTGAGCAGAGGTGCAACGAAGCACAACGCGCTAATTCTTAAGTAGATATTATAATGGAGGACAACGACAGCACAGTGCCACCACAGCACACACCACACAGCTGCCCCCCGCCATTCAAACACACATACATTATTCAGGCAATTTTACCCATAATTACCCACTTTTCATATTCAATGGTAACTGTAGGAAAAATTTAATGTGAAATACGTGCACAAAGTTCGTTTGCTGCACTCAAGAAACCATTCCGCCCTCGCCTACGGCTCGGGCGTAAACGTTTCTTTCGATGCAGCAAACTGTCACTTTGCGCACTAGTTGCACAAATAACTATTTTTCTACACATTGAAACGTTCCATGTTTTAGCAGGTAGGACAACTACGAGTGCAATGTATTTGAATTGATTTATTGTCATATTTTATGAAATGCGATTCTAAAGAATGTACATATTACAGAAGTCTGAAAATTATAAGCAGTTATTCCGATCAAATTTATATCTTAAAACCTGCTCCATGAAAGTATTGTTAATAATTTCATGATTTTTTTGAAAATTGAAAAATATTCTGGATTTAATTGACCGTTCAAGGCCCAGTTGCACAATAGTTGCACTAGTTGCACAAATAACTATTCACTGTTTACTATTGTGTACGAGTCCCATCTTAAAGGTTTGATGACATTGGATGCGCATATATGAGCAAGTGCACGCTTGGTTATGCATGACCAAGCATGTACATGAGAAACAAAAATCTGGGAAGAGCAGTAGAAACACTCACACTGAACGCGTGCACTTTTGGTTGCATCCAGTGTGAACAGCTACATGCAAGTCACAACGTGTTTCAATGGCACTTACCAGATTTTGTTTTTCGGCTCATGCATGATTCGACGTGCACTTGCATAATTCACATATACGCATTAAATTTGATCACACCCCAAGTCAATACACTTAATTTAATTTGCATTTTTTTTTCATTTCCTATCTAAACTTGGGAAAGGAACAATTTCGGGTGTTAAGCCTGTTATTCCCCTGCCGACTCGCCAGAAAAAACGCTTCGTAAGGCTTGACCCTTATCATGACTTGTGAATTGCAAAATCTTGACTGCTGACTTGACAAATTATAACTCTTGAAATGACACAACAGGCTTATGCCAAAAACTGTTTCAATTTATACAACATTACAAATCTAGTTGTAATATGTGTCACATTTTCAAAGATTAAGGGCGAGACCACATTAGGGCAGGAAGCTCTCCGATTGGCTGATGGTTTAGCTTTTGGGAATCAGCTGATAATCAGCCAATTGGAGAGCTTCCTGCCCTGCCGATTCGTCTGAAAACGCCTGATGTAGTCTCGCCCTTGAATTCCAAAACAAGGGAAGAAATGTATTATTTTGAAATGTTCTTCACCAATATGGTTGTGGATTGAGAGCAGTGACCAACACCAGAACTCATGCAACAGTTTGGCAATGCGATCAAATGCCGTCGACATCAAGTTACTTCTATGAATTAAATACACTATACTTTAATGAATGAAATACACTAGTTTTATGAATGAACACACGTACCAATATGGGGTTGAGAGCAGTGACCAACATGAGAGACTCATGCAACAGTTTGGCAATACGATCCTCGTTGGCGATAATGCCGTCGACATCAAGCTACTTTTATGAATGAAATACACTATACTTTAATGAATGAACTACACCCACTTTTATGAATGAAACACACATACCAATATGTGGATTGAGAGCAGTGACCAATATCAGAGACTCGTACAACAGTTTGGCAATGCGATCCTCGGCGATAATGCCGTCGACATCAAGCTACTTTTATGAATGAAATACACTATACGTTAATGAATGAAATACACTATACTTTAATGAATGAAATACACTACACTTTTATGAATTAACTACTTTTATGAATGAACACACGTACCAATATGCGGATTGAGAGCAGTGACCAACATGAGAGACTCATGCAACAGTTTGGCAATACGATCCTCGTTGGCGACAATGCCGTCGACACAGTTCTTGTTGAATGCGTTCATGGAGTCGCCCAGCAGCCTGATGGATCGCAGCACGTTGCTAACAATCATCGGCTTGAACACATTCAGTTCAAAATGGCCGTTGCTACCTCCCACAGTCACTGCCACGTGGTTTCCCATCACCTGAGCGGCCACCATTGTGATTGCTTCGCACTGCGTCGGGTTCACTTTGCCTAAACAAAATCAATAAAAGTTATTTTAAATCAACAAAAACAAATCATTAAAATGATTGAGGAAGGACCAATAGGCACAGAACAAAACTGTTCCTTCCCGAATGGGAATATTAAGAAATAAGATAAACTATAGTGAGGTCCACGTTATAATGACAGTGTAGGAATATAGGAGAAAAGGGTTGCCAGATCTCAGCCTTGCCACCCAAACAGCTGATACTGGTTTATCTGATGAATTTATCTGTTCATTATTGTTGAAAATAGTTAATCATATTGTATTTTTCAAGAGAATATATTTGTTAAATATGTAATAATAAATTTTCATGATTGAGATGAAATATTTTTTCAAATAGTTGAATTTCTACATTGTTGATAAACGATGTGGCAACATCGTAAAGCGTGAAAGAGATAGCGCCATCTGCTTTGTTGAATGATAGACAAGGATAGCAACACCATTGCAAATCACACACTGTCATTATAACGTTAACCACACTATAGTGATCCCCTGGGTTGGAGAAATCGCTCATGACATTTCAGAAATCCGCTACTTCAACCAATACAACTTTATAGTCAACTACGTACAGTGGCGTTAGTCACTGTAGTGATGTACTTCTACATTAGTCAAGTTTTCCTGAATTCAAGAACAAAAACTTGAAACCACTATGCCAATGTAGACTACAAGAGCAGAAGCTTGAATCCACTATTCCAATGTACAAGAACAGAACAGAATCCACTATTCCAATGTAGGTAGACCCTCTATCAAATTTTGTTGATTTTTTTAAATCAACCTTGTTGATTTAAATCAAGTAGATGTTGAACATGTTTGACTTTTGCATTCAACTTGATTCTTGAAGGTACAATTCAACCTACAAATGGGAAAATGAGATAAAAACTGTTGTTAGTCAATGTAGAATTTATAAAACAACCAGGCTTGATTATTGACGGTACACACCGGTCATTAAATTTTCACTAAAAGAACAGTCTGTGTGATGATAAATCAACAGCCAGCTGGATGATAAGTCACCAAAAGTTTTTCAATGTATTTTTAATGTTGTCCTGTTATATCCTCAAGAAAAAGTCGATCTTTAGCCTATAATGTGTTGCAAATATTAAGAAGTTTATCTGTAGAAGTAATCGAAGGTACATGCACACAAAACTACAAACAGACAACGACTCGAGGTTCTAGCCATCAGTGGCGTACATTTCAAGTAAAGAAAACAGTTAACAAGTTACTAAAGTAACTACAGTAAACAAGTTGATGAAGTTTTCAACTTAATAAAACATAACTCTCACTGACCTGGCATAATACTGCTTCCGGGCTCATTCTCGGGCAGACTGAGTTCACCCAGTCCACAGCGGGGTCCCGACCCCAGAAATCGAATGTCGTTGGCCACCTAAAAAATCAAATAAATTGATTTTATTTCCATTAAAATACAAACAAGCAATCTAACTAATAAAATGTACATATTTTAAAATACAATATATAAAATTTACTACAAAAGTAATGAAAATAACTTTTTTCGGGAATTAACCTACTCAACTATGGGAACCCATGTACTAGAGCAGGTGTAGTAGTAATAAATTTAGATTGGGGGTGCAAATATATGGGTAAGTGAGCTAACATATTGTTCGAAATTATGTTTTCCAAGACAAAATGTCTTCCAGTTGTAAATAATACTATATTATTCAGCCTATTTCAACGAAACAAGAAATGCAAACAACTTGGTCTAGTGAAACAGAATAAATCGTTACAAAACCGTTTGTTAGCTATGAAGAAAAATTATGAATCGCCTCAATAATTTATATCAATTCTTTAGTGAGATCTACGTTATAACGGAAGTATTTGATTAACATTGGTGTTGCTATCCTTGTCTATCATTCTACAAAGCAGATAGCGCTATCCATTTCTAGCTCCACAACGTTGCAAGATCGTTTTTCAACAATTTAAAAACATGATAAATTATCCAAATATTCAATCTCAATATTTATGGAAACGTATTACTCTATCATTGAGAAATATATTTTCATGCCAAATGAAATATTATTGACCATTTTAAACAAGAATGAACAGTTAATATTACATGAGATATACCGGTATCATCTATCCTCTATTTATCTTCTCCTATCTTTCTCCATTGCCACTATAACGTGGACCTCACTATCTGACTTTCGGCTTGAGTTGACAGTGAAATTCGAAACAAAATCGACCTATACCGTGGGATATCTTCTTTGGCTCAACTCACACTTACACAACTCTAGTCTCTTCTCGAGGCAGCATGTGTTTTCAAATGGTGACACTCAGACCAGTCGATTCTAGTCTCCGCGATCTCACGACTGTGAGACTGAGTCGAGCGTCGACTCGACATGTTGGTCGAGTTTCAACTTGAGTTGCATAGTAAGTGAGGTTATGTTTTATGAATGTGATGTTTTATCATTAAGACAATAATATGAATTAGATGAGACAATAATTATATTCATTATAAAATTTGTTACATGCAAATTAGTGACGAATTAGATCTTATATTTTTAATAAAGTATGGTTAGAAAATAGAGTAGCATGGAACTGAAGTAGTGACAATGTGCGAAAAAGTCGTAAGGTCAAAGAGACTGGAGTATCCTCGACTGGAGTGTTACGATTCGAGTCGTGGTAGTGTGAGTTGAGCCTTATGCTACCTTTCTTTATGGTAGAAGGCAGACCTTCATGAGACGATATCTTCTTATAATATATTTTTTCTATGGCTGACCTTCATGA